>NW_028270147.1:6719227-6879447 GCF_037043375.1 Chiloscyllium plagiosum
TGCCTTAGAGTTCATATTTAGATTCCTGCTTTCCCATTTTTATTTTACAAAGTTCCATCTCAGGTGCGGAAATATTCATTTATTCCTTTGTCATCTCTATGCTTCACTATTCCTCCACGCAGCAAAAGTGAGGACTGCAGATGCTGGAAACCAGAGTCTAGATTAGAGTGGTGCTGGAAAAGCAGAGCAGGCCAGGCAGTATCCGAGGAGCAGGAAAAGTCGATGTTTCGGGCAAAAGCCTTTCATCAGGAATAGAGGCAGGGAGCCTACAGGGTGGAGAAATAAATGGGAGGGGGCTGGGGAGAAGGTAGCAAAGAGTACAATAGGTGGATGGGGGTGGGGATGGAGGTAATAGGTCAGAGAGGAGGGTGGAGTGAATAGGTGGGAAGGAAGATTGGCAGGTAGGACAGGTCATGAGGACGGTGCTAGGCTGGAAGTTTGAAACTGGGGTAAGGTGGGGGGAGGGGAAATGAAGAAACTGGTGAAGCCCACATTGATGCCCTGGGGTTGAAGTGTTCCGAGGTGGAAGATAAGGCGTTCTTCCTCCAGGCGTCGGGTGGTGAGGGAGTGGCAGTGGAGGAGGCCGAGGACCTCCATGTCTTCGGCAGAGTGGGAGGGGGAGTTGAAATGTTGGGCCACGGGACGGTGTGGTTGATTGGTGCGGGTGTCTCGGAGATGTTCCCTAAAGCGCTCTGCTAGGAGGCGTCCAGTCTCCCCAATGTCGAGGAGACCGCATCGGGAGCAACGGATACAATAAATGATATTAGTGGATGTGCAGGGAAAATTTTGATAGATGTGGAAGGCTCCTTTGGGGCCTTGGATGGAGGTGAGGGAGGAAGTGTGGGTGCAGGTTTTGCAATTCCTGCGATGGCAGGGGAAGTTGCCAGGAGGGGAGGGTGGGGTGTAGGGGGGCGTGGACCTGACCAGGTAGTCACGGAGGGAACGGTCTTTGCGGAAAGCAGAAAGGGGTGGGGAGGGAAATATATCTCTGGTGGTGGGGTCCATTTGGAGGTAGCGGAAATGTCGGCGGATGGTGCAGTTTATGTGAAGGTTGGCAGGGTGGAAGGTGAGGACCAGGGGGTTCTGTCCTTGTTACGGTTGGAGGGGTGGGGTTTGAGGGCAGGAGTGCAGGATGTGGACGAGATGCGTTGGAGGGCATACCTTCAACCACGTGGGAAGGGAAATTGTGGTCTTTAAAGAAGGAGGCCATCGGGTGTGCTCTGTGGTGGAACTGGTCCTCCTAGGAGCAGATATGGCGTTAACCTCCTACTCTCTTGTTAATGATCATCCAACACTCTGCTGTCATTCTCCTTACTCATGCCTAGCCCATTCACTCAGTGCCCCACAGAAAAGCTCCCAGATTTTAGACTTTCCAGTGTTGCTTCTAAGGCCCTCCAAGGCTTCACCTCTCCCTATCTCTATGATCACCTCCAGCTCTACAATTCAATGTGGCATCTACACTCCCCTCATTCAGGCCTCTTGCACACTCTATTATCAATGGCCATTTTGGTAAAACAAGCATGGTCAGAACTCGTACACTTCATGGTCGGGCCCTGGGTAGTGTTGTCAAACAGAAAGACCTAGGGGTTCAGATACATAGTTCTTTGAAAGTTGTGTCACAGGGAGATAAGGAGTTTACAAAGGGTTTAGCTTGTCTTTGTTGCTCAGCCCCATTGAGTATAGGAGTTCGGACATCACGTTGAGGTTGTACAGGACATTGGTGAGACCTCTTCTGGAATACTGTGTGCAGTTCTGGTCACCCTGTTATAGGAAGGATATTATTAAGTTGGAGAGGGTTCAGGAAAGATTTACGAGGATGTTGCCAGGACTGAAGGGTTTTAGTTATAAAGAGAGGCTGGATAGACCCGGACGTTTTCTCATCGGAGCATTGGAGGTTGAGGGGTGACTTTATAGAGGTTTATAAATATTGAGGGGCATAGACAAGGTGATTAGCAAAGGTCTTTTTCATAGCCTGATGGAGTTGAAAGCTAGGGGCATACATTCAAGATGAGAGGAGAAAGATTTAACTGGGATTTGAGGAGCAACGTTTTCACACAGAAGGTGGTTTGTGTGTGGAATGAATTGCCAGAGGAAGGGATAGATGCAGGTACCTCCCCCCTCAGCGGCGTCCAACGCCCCAAAGGAGCCTTCCACATCCATCAAAGTTTCACCTGCACTTCTACACATGTCTTTTATTGTATCCGTTGATCGCAATGTGGTTTCCTCTACTCTGGGGAGACAGGATGCCTACTCGCACAGCACTTCAGAAAACATCTCTGGGATACCCGCACCAACCAACTCCACCACCCCGTGGCTGAACACTTCAGCTCCCTCTCCTACTCCACCGACAACATGCAGGTCCTGGGCCTCCTCCATCGCCACTCCCTAACCACCCGACGTCTGAAGGAAGAATGCCTCATCTTCTGCCTCGGGACCCTCCAACCTCATGGCATCAATGTGGACTTCACCAATTTCCTCATTTTCCCTTACCCCACCTTATCTCAGATCTAACCTTCCAACCCGCCCCCATGACCTGTCGCATCTGTCCATCTTCCTTCCCACCTATCTGCTCCACCCTCCCCTCTGATCTATCACCATTACCCCCCACCATCGTCAACCTATTGCACTCTCAGCTACCTTCCCCCCAACTCCACCCACTTCCCATTTCAACTCACCACCCCCTCGGCTCACAACCCCATTCTTGATGAATTGGAGATGCTGGTGTTGGACTGATGAAGGGCTTTTGCCAAAAACGTTGACTCTCCTGCACCTTGGATGCTGCCTGACCTGCTGTGCTTTTCCAGCACCACTCTCTGGACTCTAACCTCACTTTCGCCTAGATACAGGTACAGTTACAACGATTAAAAGACGTTGTATAGGTTCATGAATAGGAAAGGTATAGAGGAATATAGGCCAATGCAGGCAAGATTAATTTAGGATATCTGGTCGGCATGAACAAGTTGGTCTGAGGGCTAGGTTTCTATGCTGTATGACTCTATATTTTCAGATACCTGGGGTGAAGGCTGGAGGACTCTGCCCCCAAATCTTTTCATTTTTTTATCGCACTTTCCTCCTTTCAGGTATTTCTTAAAATCGACTTCATTTATCTTCGCGCTTGGATATTTGACTTAACACATGGCTTAGATTCAAATGATGGTTTTATACCTGTCCCATGATGCATTTCAGGGTTTGTCCGACATTACAGACTTGAAATCTAAACTGTGTATATGGAAAATAATGATAGATTTGCAGAAATTACAAACCACTTTATTGTACCTGTACTTCTTTAAATGCAGGATAGTTATTCTTTCATCCAAACCTTTATAAGAATTAAAATGTTTCAATGAGAAGAAAGCTACATAAAATTGTCAATATGTAAAAACTGACTTAGGTCTGTAAGAATAAATTTTGACAAGGTTTTGTCTGGCTTCATGACTTAGAGTCATCAAGATATACAACACAGAAACAGACCCCTCAGTCCAAATCATCTATGCTGACCAGATATCCTAAATTAATCTAGTCCCATTGGCCCATATCCCTCTAAACCCTTCCTATTCATGTACACATCCATATGCCTTTTAACTGTTGTACTTTTACCATTCCCACAATGGCAGATGGTGGAATTTGAATTCAATTAAAAACATCTGGAATTAAGACTCTAATGGTCACCATGACTCTATTGCTGATTGTGACAAAAATCCATCTGCTCCACTAATGTCCTTTAGGGAAGGAAACTGCCATCCTTACCTGGTTTGGCCTACATGTGACTCCAGACCCACAGCAATGGGATTGACTCTTCACTGCCCTCTGGGCAATAAGTACTGGCCTAGTTACAGATGCCATCATCCCATGAATGAATTAAAAAAAACACCTGCCAATATTGTCAAGAAATTTAGCTGTGCTGCGTTTTAAGATTAAAATTAAATGGTGTTATGTGCAACAAAAAAATGTGTGCCATCTCCCTTTACTGAGATAATCCCAAATGACTTGATTCCTCCTTCACCTATGATTTCATAGTCATCCATTATCATTTGAAAGGGAGCATCCATTTTCTAGTTCCATTAACACTCACAAATCATTTTACTATCCTTGATGTGGGAATTGATTTCCAAAAGACCTTTGACAAGGTGCCACACATGAGGCTGCTGCATAAGACAAGGATGCATGGTGTTAGGGGTAGAGAATTAACATGGATAGACGATTGGTTGACTAACAGGAAGTAAACAGTGGGGATAAATGAGTGCTATTCTGGTTGGCAATCAGTAACTAGTGGTGTGCCTCAGGGATCGGTGTTGGGACTGCAATTATTCACAATTTACATAGATAATTCGGAGTTGCAGAACACGTATAGTGTGTCAAAGTTTGCAGATGATACTAAGATGAGTGATAGAGCAAAGTGTGTGAAACTTTTCAAAGCGACATAGATACTTTGAGTGAATGGGCAAGGTCTGGCAGATGGAATACAATGTGAGTAAATGTGAAGTCATCCATTTTGGTCGGAGTAACAGTAAAAAGGATTATTACTTGAATGGTAAAAAGTTGCAGCATGCTGCTATACAGAGGGACCTGGGTGTCCTTGTGCATGAATCACAGAAGGTTGGTCTGCAGGTACAACAGGTAATTAGGAAGGCCAATGGAATTTTGTCCTTCATTGCTAAAGGGATTGAGTTTAAAAACAGAGAGGTTATGTTGCAGCTGTATAAGGTGCTGGGTAAACTGCCTGCCAAGCACACCTCCATGTCTAACTGTGTCCAGTTCTGGAGTACTGTGTGCAGTTTTGGTCGCCTTACTTGAGAAAGGATGGACTGGAACTGGAGGGGGTGCAGAGTAGGTTCACTAGTTTGATTCTGGAGTTGAGGGGGTTGGTTTATGAGGAGAGACTGAGTAGACAGGGATTATATTCACTAGAATTTAGAAGAATGAAGGGGGATCTAATAGGAACATATAAAATTATGGAGGGAATAGATAAAATAGATGTAGAGAGGATGTTTCCACTGACAGGTGAAACTAGGACAAGAGGGCATAGCCTCAAAATTAGGTGGAGCAGATTTAGGACTGAATTGAAAAGGAACATCTTCACCCAGAGGGTTGTGAATCTGTGGAATTCTCTGCCCAGTGAAGTAGGTGATGCTACTTCAGTGAATGTTTTGAAAGCTAAGAGAGTTATTATTTGAACAATGAAAGAATTAAGGGTTATGGTGAGAGGGTGGGTAAGTGGAGCTGAGGCCACGAAAAGATCAGCCATGATCTTATTGAATGGTGGAGCAGGCTCGAAGGGCCAGACGGCCTACTCCTGCTCCGAGTTCTTATGCTCTTATAAATGTTAGCGGTTTACTCAATGTATTGAAGTTAACCATGGGCACTGACACTTTGGGTATAGTTATCCCCTCCCTGGAAGGAGTGAGGAAGGTAACAATAAGGGCAAATAATTGTGTGGGTTGAACCTGGAGCGACATTCATCCTCCTCTTGCTGCCGTAGGTGTTAAGTGCTGTGTAAGAATGTACATGACTGACTGCCTCTACTCACAGTTACTGCTATTAAATGTTTAATTAACAGCCACTTAAAGGGCTCAATCTCCCATTCCTCAATTACCTCTGTCCTGGTGAGCCATCTGATAGGGAAATTTGGGTAAACTGCCTGCAAAGCACACCTCCATGTCTAACTGTGTCCAGTTCTGGTCACCCTGTTATAAGAAGGATATTATGAAACTGGAGAGGGTTCAGCAGAGACTTACCAGGATGTTGCTGGGAATGAAGGGTTTGAGTTATAAGGATAGGCTGGGACATTTTTCACTACAGCATAGGAAGTTGAGGGGTGACTTTATAGAGGCTTATCAACTCATGAGGGGTATAGATAGGGTGAATGGCAGGTGTCTTTTCCCTAGGGTTGGGGTTTTCAAGGCATGGGGGATAAAATTTTAAGGTGAAAGGAGAAAGATTTAATAATAACACAAAAGGCAGTTTTTTTACACAGAGAGGGATTTGTGTACGGAATGAACTTTGAAAGGAAGTGGTGGATTCAGGTACAATTACAGTGTTTAAAAAACATTTGGATAAGTACATGAATAAGTAATGTTGGAAGGATATGGGCCAAACGCAGGCAGGTGGGACTAGTTTAGTTTGGGGACGTGGTCAGTGTGGACTAGTTGGATCAAAGGGCTGTTTTTATGCTGTGTGACTCTTTGGCTTCACTTTATCTCATCTGCTCATGAGGGATAATAAAAAGCAAGTTGGCACAATGTGAGTAAGATGGCACTAAGCTGGTTGGGGGGTCACAAGCAGTCATTGGGTGGTGATTAAAGGAGAGCAATGTGACATGAGGGCAAAGGGAGAGTTGTTTACCAGGCATGAGGTGGCATTGGTTGGCATCGATGAAGTATAGAGTGTAGCCTGAAAGGATGCTTCACTCTTTATTTTTAAAGATCAGGCGTGGGGCCATCTCCCCAAGCTCTTCCAAACCACACAGCTGCACATCTAACAGCCTCCACTGTCCCTCTCTGGCCAGTCATAAAGGTTAGGTTCACAACATCGGGAATTCTCTTGACTACGTGCCCTAGTCACGGGAGCAAATTTTTAAAAATATTTATTCATGTGACATGAGCATCACTGGCTAGGCCAGAGACTATGTAAGAGTTAACCACTTTGCTGTGGGTCTGGAGTCACATGTAGACCAGACCAGGTAAGGATGGCAGTTTCCTTCCCTGAAGGACATTAGTGAAGCAGATAGGTTTTGCAACAATTGATAGATGGTCACCATTAGGCTAGAATTTTAGTAAATTCAAATTTCACCATTTACCACAGAGACATCATTTACTCACATCCCAGTGAATGGAGTACTGGATTTCTAATCCAGTGACATTACCATTACTCGTCTCTTTTAGAATCATAGAACCCCTACAGTGTGGAAACAGGTCATTTGGCCCAACAAGTCCACACCAACCCTCCAAAGAGTAACCCAATCAGACCCATTCCCCTATCCTAGGACTCTAAATTTACCCCTGACTAATGTACGTAACCTACACATGCCTGAACACTATTGGCAATTTAGCATGGCCATTCCACCCTAACCTGCACACCTTTGGATCATGGGAGGAAACCCTACGCAGACACAGGGAGAATGTGCAAACTCCACACAGGCAGTCACCTGAGGCTGGGATTGAACCCAGGCCTCTGACGCTGTGAGGCTGCAGTGTTAACCACTGAGCCACCGTACCACTCCAGGCTTGTTAAAATCTGTCGGTATATTCTCTGTCTTTATTATAGATGAAAACGGCTTCCTACACACAAATCTTATTTTGTGAACCTTGATTATGATTCAAGTCTTGTTCCAACACTATAGCTGCTCTAGGCAGTGCAGAAACTCTGTAGGGTAGAGATTGTCTTCAGAATCAACACTGATGTATTTGTTCAACTCTCCTGACGGCTTTTCCAAATAATTTCATTCAAACCCAATGAATCTTGACCTTTAGAACAAGAGAATGACCTCTGTTGCTGGGGTAACAGAGTTGCTGGGCTTGTCTTACCATCCGCAATGTGGTTTCTCTCATTCAGCCACGCTCATTGCCATCAGAGGTATATACTTCAGGCTCTTCAGCTGTCTGTGTGCCCTGGGTTCTGCCCACCAATGAACCCACAAGCACGTGCCCCACTACCTCAACTAACCAAATAAAACAGTCTGAACAGAGAAAGCTAACCATTATCATTGACAGCTACATATGCATCTGCTTGCTCCAGTCTTGTATGGTTCCTATATTCCCCTTTGGGAATGAATGGGGCAGGCTCAGAAAAGTTTTGCAGGTGATTCTGAACCTTTTGAAACATCAGAAACACTCTTTGTCACGGACTGAAATAATCACAGAAAGGGGCCGATCTTCCTGCTGTGTCCGTGCTAACTCTGCAGGGGTCATTGAGCAAGTTCCACTCTAATGTCTGTTCCCCATAGCCTTGTCCATAGTCAGTAATGCCTACACACCATGAACAAACCTTTTAAAAAAATCTGATGTGGGATTTGAACTACCAGTGTCAGACTCAGAGGTAGGTCTTGTGTATAAAATAAAAACAGAAAGTGCTGTTGAAAGTCAGCAAGTCTGTGAAGAGAGAAATAGCGTTAACATTGGTGATCTCTACCATCTCCCCCCCTCCCCCCCCCCCCACCCCAAGTCCTCCAGTACCACACAGCTTGTCTCTACCTCCTTTCAAAAATCCACAAACAGGACTACCCGGGCAGACCCATTGTCTCAGCTTGCTCCTTCCCCACAGAACTCATCTCTTCCCACCTTCACTTAATCTTTTCTCCCCAGTCCAGTCCCTGCCCATGTATATCTGTGATTCCTTTGACGCTTTACCTCACTTTCAGAATTTCCAGTTTGTGGCTCCAGCTGCCTCTGTGTTACCAGGGAGGGGCAATCCCTTTACACGTCCATCCCCCATCAGGATGGTCTCAGGGCTCTCCGCGTCTTCCTGGAACAAAGGCCTGAACTGTCCTCACCCACCATCACTTTGCTCTGTCTGGCTAAGCCCGTCCTCATCTTCAACAACTTCTCCTTTAACTCCTCCCATTTTCTTCAGCTCAGAGGGGTGGCCATGGGTACACGCATGGGCCCCAGTTACATCTGTCTCTTCATGGAGCGTGTGGAACTGTCCTACTCCAGCCCCCACCTACAACTCTTTCTCCACTGTATCAATGATATCATTGTGGCAGCTTCCCTCTCATGTTTGGAATTGGAAACATTCATCAATTTTACTTCCAATTTCTACCCTGCCCTCACTTTCACCTGGTCCACCTTTGACTTCTCCCCTCAATATCTCTGTTTCTATTTCTGGGAATAGACTGGCCACTAATATACACTATAAACCCACCAACTCTGACAGCTACCTGGACTATACATCCTCACACCCTGCTTCCTGTAAAGACTCATTTCCATTACCCCAGTTCCTCCATCTCCATCGCATATGTTCTGATGATGCCAACATCAACAAGAGAGCTTCCAAAATGTCCACCATCTTCCTCAACCGAGGATTCCCCAGCAGTGTTGTTAAGAGGGCCCTCAACTGGTCTGACCCATCTCCTGCACTCCCATCCTGACCCCCTCTCTCTGCTCCCACAACAGGAATAGGGTTCCTCTTGTCCTTATTGACCATCCCACCAGCATCCACATCCAGAAAATCATCAGCCACAATTTTTGCCACCTCCAGCTAGATTCCACCACCATATTCCCCTATCCTTCCTTGTCTACCTTCCACAGGAACTGTTCCCTCCGGAATACCCTGGCCCACTCTTCCCTCAATCCCAAAACCACCCTCCCACAGCCTCACAGCACCTTCCCCCTGCAACCGCCAAAGGTGTAACAGCTGTCCACATACATCCTCCCTCCTCAGTCTTCAAGGGCCCCGATACACCTTCCAGGTGAAGCAGCACTTTACCTGCACTTCCCACAATCTAGTTTCCTGCATTCACTGCTCACAATGTGGTCTCCTCTACACTGGGGAAACGAAGTGTACACTGGGTGACGGCTTCACAGAACACCTTGGTTCTGCTGACAGAAAGACCCTGAGCTTCCAGCTGCCTGCCACTTTAACACCCCACCCTGTTCCCTGGGCAACATCTCTGTCTCAGGTTTGCTGCAGTGCTCTAGTGAAGCTCAGCGTAAGCTGGAAGAACAGCACCTCATTTTCCACCTGGGGACCCTGCAGCTTTCAGGACTCAATATCGAGTTCAATAATTTTAGGGCCTGAACCCTCCCATGTCTCAGCCCCCTACCCCACACACCAATCCTTGTTGTCACATAGTCTACCACTAACGGGCCACATTAACAGCTATTCACCCTCCCAGCCGCATCAACTCCTTTGTCTGTCCTACAGTTCTTCTCTCTCTTTAGGCTCTATCTCTAACTATCGCTCAGCCACAGATCAGCAATGATCTCATTGAATGGTAGAACTGGCTTGAGGGGCTGAATGGCCTCTTCCTGTTCCTATGTCCCTCTAAGTCAGGAGTGTGGTGGAATACTCCTCCCTCGCCTGGCAGCTCCAATAACACTCAAGAAACTCAAAACCATTCAAGAGAAAGCAGCCCACTCTATTGGAATCCCACTCACACCTTCAAAATCCACTCCCTCTTCCACCGACACTCAGTGGCAGCAGTGAGCACCATCTACAAGATGCACTGCAGAAATCAACCAAAGATCCTCAGACAGCACCTTCCAAACCCATGACCATTTCCATCTAGAAGGACAAGGGGATCAGGTCCGTGGGAACACCACAACCTGCAAGTTCCCCATACCATCCTGACATGGAAATATATCACTGTTACTTCCCTGTCGCTGGGTTAGAATCCTGGAATTCTCTCCCTAAGGGCATTGTGGGTCAACCCACAGCAAGTGGACTGCAGCGGTTCAAGAAGGCAGCTCACCCCCACCTCCTCAAGGGGCAACTAGGGACGGGCAATAAACACTGGCCCAGCTAGCAATGCCCACACCTTGTGAATGAATTTGAAAGAAAGCAGAAAAAATTCCTGCCGGTTTGCATAAGTTCAGCCTATGAATTAGGGTGACATTTATTTTAATCCCCAGATCAGCATACCCCCGTCCTCTTTAAATGATGCCATGATGAGTGGTTCAGTTTGGAGACTCCTTTTGCCTGTGTGTCGAATGTTTGAGTGAGGTTTGACTGCCTGATTTGTGCCGAGTCTCCAGTGTCGCACTGACAGAGATGCTGTCATTCACATGAGGTGTTAACTGGAGGCAAGTTGTAACTGGTGACCGAGTCAATATTAATCCTTCAACGAACATTGACCCTCTAAGACAATACTGAGAGAGTGCTGCGCTGTAGGAAATGCTGTCTATCAGATAGATGTTGAACCATAAGTGGTTAAAGGTTCGTCAGCATTCTGATGAAGTTCTCTCCAGAATTTGTTCCTCAATTAATATTGCTACCTGGTCAACTACCCTCTGCTACCAGTGAGATTGTTCTTCTTCAGGACTGGACTGAGAAGGTCACGGCATTGTGGCAGTGAGCAAGAGACTCACTGAGTGAACGTCTGAGGGAGGCAGAGAACTTCTTCAAAGTGGGCATCCTTTGAAGAGACTTCACAGTAGAAAATACTTGGTTAGAGACAAAAAAAACTGCAGATGCTGGAATCCAAAGTCTCGAGTCCTGAAGAAGGGTTACACCTGAAATTTGACGTCTCCACCTCCTGACGCTGCCTGGCTTGCTGTGTTCTTCCAGCCTCCTGCTTGTCTATTTGGATTCCAGCATCTGCAGTGTCTTTTGTCTGTAAGTGAGATTGTTCATGGCTCGCAACTTTCTTACATTATGAGATTTCACTGGTCAAAAAGCACTCCTGAGTTTGCAAAGAGCACTCTTTACATGAACGCCCATTCTCACCCAACATGGAAAAAGGTGCTGTCTGAGGATCTTTGGTTCCCCGACCAACTGGAACTCCAACTCCATCCAGCAACCGGGTAGCTCAGGGTGTTGGTACTCACCAGTCCACAGGCTGGCCAGCCTCGTTCATGCAGGAGATTTCAGCCATGCTGGAGCTGAGGTGGATGACTGACAGGAAGAGAGGGACAAGGATCAACGTGGCTTCCATATTGGGAGCAGCAACCTGACAGCCCAACCGCCAAAGAGGGATCTCGCCAACTGCTGATGAGGAAGTCGCCTCTCTGAGTCTCGACCTGCTGTTCTGCTACTGTGAAAGCAGAAGTGGCCCTGTGATTAAATTAGTCATCACGATTCAGAGGACATTCTTTACATTCTTGCCCCTCCCTGTGCCTTTTGAGATTTGTGTTGCTTGTCATGTGATTCTGTACAATAAGACTCAACAGCAAAATACCAACCCGCTGTAAAATGGTAATTGCATCTCAACCTGTTCCAGGGCAGAGGAATAAAAAGGAAAGTGAAAACCTGGAACCACTCAGGGAAAAAGCCTGCTTTGGGTAAATTACAACACTGATTCAGCAGATTCAGGCTGAGCGACTGTGTCCCACACAACTGCCTGATTGTTTCGTGACGTGCTTCATGTTCTGAAATTGGTGCCTCAAGACGTTCCGACAGAGGATTAAAAGAGAAGCAGATCCATGTCAAAATGTTGATGTTCTCCATCTGCACGTGCTGTTTGGTTCAGCGCCTCAGAATAGTTTTGTGATGAAAGTTGTAGGTCATTGAATGAAAGGGACAGTGGAGCCGTGGACACAAAATGTGGCTGGAAACAGACGGCAGCAGAGTAGGACACTCCAACCGGAGCGCCTCTGCTCCACCAATTCCTTTTCTTCCTTTGTTCCCTCTCTCGTTCCTTCTCTCAGCCTCGGACACCTTGCTGCAGCCTCCAAAGTGTGGTGGGCAGAGAGTGGGGACATCAGCGACTGGAGTGAAGGCTCCAGTGGCCGGAGCAGGGACACCAGCAGTCAGTGACCCTGGTGCAGAGTGTGGGGGCAGCCAGTGGTCAGACCACATGGAGTTTCATCGATTCATCATTTCATAACAATAGCAGCAGGAGTAGGCCATTTGGCCCATCGAGCCTGCTCTGCCATTCATTGAGATCGTGGCTGATCTATCCATCGTCTCAGCTCCTCCTGACTGCATTATCCCCATCACCCTTAATTCCCTTACCATGCAAAAACCCATTCAACTGTGTCTTGAATATATTGGAAGAAGCTGCCTCTACTGCTTCCTTGGGCAGAGAATTCCGTAGATTCACTACTCTCTCGGAAAAGCAGTTCCTCCTCATCTCTGTCCTAAATCTACTCCCCCTAATCTTGAAGTCATGTCTCCTCCATGCCTAGTCTCACCCAGCAGCAGAAACAACTTGCCTGCTTCGATCTTATCTATCCCTGTCATAATTTTTATATGTTTCTATAAGATACCCTCTCATTCTTCTAAATTCTAGCGAGTTCAGTCCCAGGCGGCTCAACCTCTCCTCATGAGGTAACACTCTCATCTCCGGAATCAAGCTGCTGTGGAGAGCCTTTGGAGAGAGACTGTGATGTTTGTCTTTTCAACTTTGTGTGTTATTTTTCAGACCTGTGGTTGTACTGTGTATAGCTGTCATGTAATCTATTTTTTCAATTCTCCATTCTGTAACTAAAGTTTGTACCTAGTACTTTTGGACCTAAAATGGCACTGTAAGTGGTGACTTTTCACATTTGAGTACATGTGACAATAAAGCTAATTAAATTCATTTCAATCCAAATCAATAAATATTTTTCAGGCTGCAGCAAGGTTTGTGGTAGAGATGCCCAGGGCTTGGTATTGACTCCCTTGCTTTTTCCAGATATATTTTAACAATCTGTATCTTGGTGTGTGGGGGACAAAGTTTTTCAAAGTTTACAAAACTTAAGAGATTGTAAACTGATGGGGTCAGTGTGGAGCTCCAAAAGGACATTGATAAGTTGGTGGAGTGGGTGGACAGGTGACAGATAAGGCTCAATGCAGAGAGTGTGAGAAAAACGTTAAAATACAATATAAAATAGAAGGTACAATTCTAAAGGGGGTGCAGGAGCAGAGGGAGCTGGGGGAATATGTACACAGATCACTGAAGGTGGCAGGACAGGTGGAGACAGCAGTTAATAAAGCACACAGTGTCCTCAGCTTTATTAATAGGGGCATAGAGAACAAGAGAAAGGAGATGAGGTTGAAGCAATGCACGATGATATTAAATTGTCACTGCATCAGTACACATTATACACTGCACTGCACATTATACAGTCACTGCATCAGAGGTCAGATCAGTTTTCCTTTGTGTGAATCCAAGAAGAGCGATGGGGCCAGATGGAGTACCAGGCCGTGCACTCAGAGCATGTGCAGATCAACTGGCAGAGGTCCTCTTGGACATCTTCAACCTCTCCCTGCAGCAAGCCCCTGTCCCTGCCTGTTTCAAGAGGCCAACATCATCCCTGTGCCTAAGAAGGCTCATCATGCAGCATGTCTCAATGACTACAGCCCTGTGGCAGTAACCTCGGTGGTCATGAAGTGCTTTGAAAGGCTGGTCATGGCATTAATCAACCCACAACACTTGACCCACTCCAATTTGCCTATCAGACCAACAGACCCACGTCAGATGTCATATCACTTGCCCTTCACTCCTCCCTACAACATCTTGACACCAAGAACAGCTACGTAAGAATCCTACTCATTGACTACAGTTCAACCTTCAGCACTATTATCCCCTCGAGACTGATTACTAAACTTAGAGATCTTGGACTAAGCCTCACTCTCTGCAACTGGATCTTCAGTTTCCTGACCCACAGGCCACAATCAGTGAAGATTGGGGACAATATTTCATTGTCACTAGCACTCAACACTGGAACACCCCAGGGGTGCATACGCAGCTCCCTACTGTACTCACTGTATACCCATATACCAGACGAATGGCATTTATAAGTTCGCTGATGACACCACCATATCAGTTGAATCTCAGATGGTGACGAAACAGACTACAGACAGGAGGTGGAAGACCTGGAGAAATGGTGCACTGAGAACAACCTAGCTCTCAATGCCAACAAGACCAAGGAACTCATTATTGACGTTTGGTGGGATGTTACTCATGCCCCCCCCCCCACATTAAAAGCACAGAGGGTGGAACGAGTGGAGAGTGTCGAGCTCCTGGGAGTGGTCATCCACAACAAGCTCTCTTGGTCACTTCATGTGGATGCACTGGTTACAAAAGCCCAATGATGTCTCTTCTTCCTCAAGTAGCTGAGGAAATTTGGCATGAAAGCGAATACCCTTGCCAACTTTTATAGGTGTGCCATCGAGAGCATTCTGTCTGGATGTATCACTATCTGGTATGGCAACTGTACTGTTCATGATCGGAGACGGTTACAGAGAGTGGTGAACTCAGCCCAGACAATCACAAAGGCCAACCTCCCATCTATAGAATCCATCTACCAGGCCCACTGTCAAGGAAAGGCCGCCAGCATTCTCAAAGGTCCATCCCGCCCTGGCAATGTATTTCTACAATCCCGACCATCAGGGAGAAGGTACAGAAGCCTGAACACACTCACCAGCCAGTTTTGAAACAGTTTCTACCCTACTATTGTTAGAATACTGAATGAACTCACAAACTCTTAACATTCGCCTGTACCTGTGTTTTTGTTTGTGCCACTGTTTACCTATTATTTACTATCTACGCTTCATAACGCTGTAATCTGTCTATTTTGCTCGCAAGATAAAGCTTTTCACTGTGCCTCGGTACACATGACAATAAATTCAATTCAATTCTGAGGATAAATTGAAAAAGTTGGGAGTGTTCTCCTTTGAAAGAAGAAGACTAAGAGGAGATTTCGTTGAGATTTCCAAAATCAGGGGCAGCCTGGACAGTGTAGAAAGGGAGGAGCTGTTCCCACGGTAACGGAAAGAAGATGGAGAGGGCATAGATTTAAAGTGATGCGTAAATGAAGCAAGGCTGATGTGAGACGAACATTCTTCACCCAGCGAGTGGTTAGGGTGTGGAATGCACTGCCTGGGAATGTCATGGATGCAGATTCAATTGAGGCATCCAAGGGGGGATTGAATGGTTGTTTTGACAATAATGGCATGCAGGGATATGGGGTAAGGGCAGGAAATGATAGAGCTGGACTAGATAACAGAGTGGGTGCAGCCATGAGGGCGAAATCATCTTCTTCTGCACTGTAATAACTCTATGATTCTATAGCGACATGAGTTATGTAAACATTTTGGCACTGTCTTGAGATTCATCAGATCAGGTTTTCAATAACATACCAAATCTTTGAGGACCGGTTTCAAAATGGAGGGGACAGTATGCTGATGACAGATTTCCTTGTGAGGCAATAATCCAAATGCGTTTAACTCTGTAGTTAAATGAAAGGCTGAATCTCAATTGAACACCTGGTGGTCATTTTTCCAATTAAATCTCAGACTCTAGGTCATTGTAGATGTGAGGAGTTTGTGTCTATGAGCTTTAAAGGATCTTTAAGTATTCATTCACAGGATGTGGGCATCGCTGGCTGGGCTAACATCTCTTACCCGCTCTTATTTAACCTTGAGAAGGTCGGGGTGAGCTGCCTTCTTAAACATTGCAGTCTATGTGCTGCGGGTTGACCCACAATGCCCTTAGGGAGGGAATTCCAGGATTTTGACCCAGTGACAGTGAAGGAATGGTGATATATTTCCAAATGAGGATGGCGAGTGGCTTGGAGGTGAATTTGAAAGTGGTGGTGTCCCCATATATCTGCTGCCCTTGTCCTAGATGGAAGTGGTTGTGCGCTTGGAAGGTGTTACCTGAGGATCTTTGGTGAATTTCTGCAGTGTATTTTACAGATAATACACACTACTGCTACTAACTAGAGGGCATAGGTTTAAGGTGAAAGGGGAAAGATTTAAAAGGGACCTAAGGGGCAATATTTCACACAAAGCGTGGTGTGTACATGGAACAAGCCACTAGAAGTGATAGAGATGGGTATAAATACAACATTTAAAAGACAGATATGTGGATAAGAAAGGTTTAAAGGAATATGGGCCAACACAGGCAATTGGGGCTGGCTCAGTTTTGGAAATCTGGTCAGCATGGATGGGTTGGGCCAAAGGGCCTGTTTCCATGCTAAATGACTCATTCAGAAGGCTCATTCAGAAAGTTAGGAGCTATGGGATACAAGGAAATTTGGCTGCCTGGATACAGAATTGTCTGGCCGAAAGAAGACAGGGAGTGGTAATGGATGGAAAGTATTCCGCCTGGAGGTCGATGACCAGTGGTGTCCCACAGGGATCTGTTCTTGGGCCTCTGGTCTTTATAATTTTTATAAATGACTTGGACGAAGAAGTGGAAAGGTGGGTTAGTACGGTGCCGATGACACAAAGGTCAGTGGTGTTGTAGATAGTGTCAAGGGCTGTTGCAGGCTACAACAAGACACTGACAGGATGCAGAACTGGGCTGAGAAGTGGCAGGTGGAGTTCAACCTGGATAAATGCCAAGTGATTCATTTTGGAGGGTCAAATTTGAATGCTGAATACAGAGTTAAAGGCAGGATTCTTGGCAGTGTGGAGGAACAGCGGGATCTTGGGGTCCGTGTGGGTGGCACGGTGGCACAGTGGTTAGCACTGCTGCCTCACAGCGCGAGAGACCCGGGTTCAATTCCCGCCTCAGGCGACTGACTGTGTGGAGTTTGTGCACGTTCTCCCCGTGTCTGCGTGGGTTTCCTCCGGGTGCTCCGGTTTCCTCCCACAGTCCAAAGACGTGCAGGTCAGGTGAATTGGCCATGCTAAATTGCCCGTAGTGTTAGGTAAGGGGTAAATGTAGGGGTATGGGTGGGTTGCGCTTCGGCGGAGCGGTGTGGACTTGTTGGGCCGAAGGGCCTGTTTCCACACTGTAATGTAATCTGTAATGTCCATAAATCCCTCAAAGTTGCCACCCAAGTTGACAGTGTTGTTAAGAAGGCGTATGGTGTGTTGGCTTTCATTAACAAGGGGAATTGAGTTTAAGAGCCGTGAGGTTTTGCTGCAGCTCTATAAAACTCTGGTTAGACTATACATGGAATATTGTGTCTAGTTCAGGTCACCTCATTATAGGAAAGATGTAGATGCTTTAGACAGGGCACAGAGGAGATTTACCAGGATGCTGCCTGGATTGGAAGGCTTGTCTTATGAAGAGAGGAGAAGGAAGAGAGGTGACTTGATAGAGGTGTACAAGGCATAGAGAGCCATAGATAGGGTAGATAGCTAGAAACTTTTCCCCAGGGCAGAAATGGCTGTCATGAGGGGTCATAATTTTAAGTTGATTGGAGGAAGGTATAGGGGAGATGTCAGGGGTAGGTTCTTTACGCAGAGAGTGGTGAGTGCGTGGAATGCACTCCCAGCAGTGGTGGTGGTAGAGTCAGAGACATTAGGGACATTTAAGCGATGACTGAACAAACACATGGACGGCAGTAAATTGAGGGGTGTGTCGGCTAGGTTGATCTTAGATTAACATAAATGCTTGGCACAACATCGTGGGATGAAGGGCCTGTACTGTGCTTACTGTTCTACGTTCTATGTTCTATGACTTTATGACTCTACTGAGTGTCGGTCAAGAATTTTTGTCAACGTGGTGCCAATCAAGTGGCTGCTTTGTCCTGGATGGTGTCAAGCTTCTTGAGTGTTGTTGGAGCTGCACTCATCCAGGCAAGTGGGAAGTATTCCATCACACTCCTGACTTGTGCCTTGTAGATAGTGGACAGGCTTTGGGAGTTAGGGGATGACTTACCTTCTGCAGGATTCCTAGCCTTTGATCTGTTCTTACAGACACAGTATTCAGGCGGCTAGTCTAGTTCATTTAATGGCCAATGGGAATCACCCATAATCCTTTGTAAATTTAACTAATACCAACAACGAGACTAGATGGTGGGTCTTTGATCCAATTGTGGCATTAACGGATGGTAACAAAAACAGAAATTGCTGGAGAAACTCAGCAGATATCGCAGCACCTGTGGAGAGAGAAAGTAGACTTAATGATTTGAGAATAGGTTGAGATCGTTTCGGCCCCAAGGCCTCTAATCATTCGCTTTACCGGGTAAAACTGCGTGCCCTCCTACTCGTCGCAGCTTAGCCCCCGCGGGCTCTGCATTGCCAGCGACGGCCGGGTATGGGCCCGACACTCCAGCGCCATCCATTTTCAGGGCTAGTTGATTTGAGTCCAGTGACTCCATCAGTTTTGAATAACAGCAACGACAGTTGTGAGAGACACTTTGGAATGGAGCAAGCAGTGCTATAGGTAAACACGGCAACAACATGGAACAAACACCCCAGAATGTTGACAAAACAAATACATAATTGGTCTGATTGAGCCACCCTTCACTGCTGGTACATGAACAAGCAGCTCCTTCTCCATTTGCCAAAACTGTGCCATCTTATAAGTGAAGCACTACATCAAATTCAGATCCCACTCTTCGACTTTTCACAATTTTCACATCTACACAAAGGCTGGTCGAATAAAGCATCAAATTCCCATCTGGTGGATCAGGCTCTGGGATTGGAGGGAGAAGCAAGAGTTATAGAATCCCTACAGTGTGGAAGTGACAAAGGAGCAGCTCTCCGAAAGCTTGTGATTTCAAATAAACCTGTTTGACTATAACCTGGTGTTGTGTTGCAACTGACAAAAACATTAAACTTGAGTTAAACAGATATACAAATCAGTCTCAGAATTGTTAGTGAAAGGCAGATTATTGAACATTGTTAGAAATTGCTGGAGAGACTCAGCAGGTCAGGCAGCCTCTGTGGAGAGAAACTGAACATTCCAAATCCAGTGACTCTTCTTTAGAATTGATGTGACAAGCGAGAACGTTGAATCTCAGGGGCACAATCCAGTAAAGCTGAAACTGGATTTTTATCCTCTTTGTGTTGGGGTAGCTTACAAAGGGAAAGGCAAATAATGTGTCAGTTGTTTGGGATAGAATCTGTAATGGGCTGAGGATCATCAGCTCAGTGTTACCTTCGTAATGAGAAGAGATTCTAATCTAGTCCACTTGAAGTTTCTTTGACACTTCAGGTATTACATTTTGTGCATCTCTCTCTCTATCTCTCTCTCTCTATTCAGTTTACATCTGCAGCCATTTAGATTTAGGTTTAGATTTAGATTTTATTGCCACATGTACTCAAGTACAGGAGTACATTGAAAAGTGTACAGTGTCACCTCACACAGTGTTATCATAGGTATACAGGTATCTAGGTACAGAAAAACCTCAGCTACAGAGCAGTAAAAGAAACCAAATTAAAAAGTTAAGCATTACCTTTATAGAATATGTAGACACATAAAGAAGCAAGGTAATAGGTTAACATTAAAGTCCTTCTTAATATAAACAAGAAAAATTAAGGAATAAAGTTAAAAGTTCAACACTCTTTGCTTAGCTCGCTGTCTGGTAGACGTCAGCTACCTATTTTATAAATATTTGTGGGATGTGGTGTTGCTGGCTGGGTCAGTATTTATTACCCGTCCCTAGTTGCTCCTTGAGAAGGTGGGGATGAGCTGCCATCGTGAACCGCTGCAGTCCATGCACTATGGGTTAACCCATAATGCCCTTGGTGGTGGTGGGGGGGACTTCCAGGAGTTTGACCCAGCGACAGTGAAGGAACGGCATTAGATTTCCAATTCAGGATGGTGAATGGCTGGGACGGGAACTTGCAGGGGGTGGTGTTCCCATGGACTTATTGCCCTTGTCATTCCAGATGTAAGTGTTCATGGGTTTGGAAGGTGCTGTCTGAGGATTTTTTGGTGAATTTCTGCAGTGCATTTTGTAGATAGTACACACGGCTTACCTCTTATCAGCACAACCCTGGATATTGTGCAGATCTTGCTGCATTGAGCACAGACTGCATCAGTGTTAAAGGAGTTGTGCATGGTGCTGAACATTGTGTAATCATCAGTGAACAGCCCCACTTCTGACCTTATGATGGAAGGAAAGTCATTGATGAAGCAGCTGAAGATGGTTGAGCCTAGGACAATACCCTGAGGAACTCCTGCAGAGATGTCATGCAGCTGAGATGACTGAACCTCCAACAACCACTGTCTGTCAGGTATGACTCTAACCAGCAGAGAGTTTGCCCCTAATGCTCATTGTTCCCAGTTTTGCTCGGGTTTCTTGATGCCCCACTCGGTCAAATGCAGCCTTGATGTCAAGAGCTATCACTCTCCCCCCTCCCCTGTGGAATTCAGCTCTTTTGTCCATGTTTGACCCAAGGCTGTAATGAGGTCAGGAGCTGAGTGGCCCTGGTGGAACCCAAACTGGGTGTCACTGAGCAGGTTATTGCTGAGCAGGTGCTGCTGGATAGCACTGTTACTGACACCTTCCATCACTTTACTGATTACCCAGAGTAGACTGATGGGGCGGCAATTGGCTGGGTTAGATTTAGATTAGATTCCCTACAGTGTGGAAACAGGCCCTTCGGCCCAACACGTCCACACCGACCCTTCGAAAAGTAACTCACCCAGACCCATTTCCCTCTGACTAATGCACCTAACACTATGGGAAATTTAGCCTGGCCAATTCACCTGATCTGCACATCTTTGGACTGTGGGAGGAAACAGGAGCATCCGGAGGAAACCCACGCAGACACAGGGAGAATGTGCAAACTCCACACAGACAGTTGCCCGAGGCTGGAATTGAACCTGGGACCCTGGCGCTGTGAAGCAGCAGTGCTAACCACTGAGCCACCGTGCCGCCTCTGCTTTTGTACATGGGGCATACCTGGGCAATTTCCCACATTGTCAAGTAGATGCCAATGTTGTAACTGTAACTGGCTAGGGGAGCAGCAAGTTCTGGAACATAAGCTTTCAGCTGGAATGTTGTCAGAGCCAGTTGCCTTCGCAGTATTCAGTGTCTCCAACCGTTCCTTGATATCACATGGAGTGTGCACCGAACTGGCTGAAGGCTGGTATCTATGATGCTGGGGATCACTGGAGCAGGCTGAGATGTACCATCCATTCGGCACTCCTGACTGAAGATTGTTGTGAATGCATCAGCCTTATCTTTTACACTGATGTGCTGGACTCCTCCATCATTGAGGAGGGGGATATTTGTGGAGCCTCCTCATCCAGTGAGTTGTTTAATTGTCCATTACCGTTCATGACTGGACATGGCAGGATGCAGAGCTTAGATCGGATCCGTTGGTTGTGGGATTGCTCATCTCTGTGCATCACTTGCTGCTTTTGCTGTTTGGCACGCTGTTATGGAATAGGCCAGACCACTCAAGACATTCTTAAGCAGGCAGCCCTGGACATAACTTTGCAATTTGTTTTAGTAAGTGTCCAGTGAAAATTACTCGGAGTAAGATAGCTAGGTTGACTACTAGATTTTAAAGCAGACAAAAAAATTATTCACAAAATTACACAATGAAACACAAAGAACAGAATAAAAAACCTCTACAGAACTCAACCTATCCAGCTAGACTTAATTACGTTGTCCCGAATACACACAACAGTCCCAATAAGCAAACTCCCTTTAAAAACCAGTATAAATTGAACACATGCTTACAGGCTGAAGTTGAAGGCAAAAAGAGAAAGAGTTTCCATGCAGCTCCCTGTTGAACTTCTCCTGATTTTGATGTCGCTGCATTGGGATCTCCCTCATTGACCGAGTAATGTTCGGTCTTCCCGCATTGGGCCATGATACCATCGCTACTGCTGCTGTCCCCTCCCCAATCTCCTCCAGAAAAAGCCCGGGCAGGACCAACTCACATGCCAAGAGACACTGGGCTGAGCCGAGATATAGCCTTGTACCACTGAGATATCGCCATTGTCACTGAGAGACCACCATGTGCCACTGAGATACTGCCATGCCAGACTGAGAGACCACCATGTGCCACCGAGATACTGCCATGCCAGGCTGAGATTGTTCCATGCAGGCAAATCACATTGCCGAGATAACTTAAGGTGTTATAAAAAGAGGTGACATCTCAGCTAATACTTTAATGCATTAAAGGTGTAAGGTTAGAGTCTGTACATATTCCAATCTTGAGTCAGACTGGTTCTATTTCCAAAGTAGGAACTTATAAAATGTCACATGATTGACTGCCTGCATTGATTGCCTACAGATTGTGTGCTTTTTGAGCAAGTTCGGGGATTTACATATTAATGAGCCAAAACCTGCGATCCATCCTAAAAGGTGAAAGATCTAACAGCAGTCTAGGTTTGTTCTGTATATTGTATCAGTTGCATGACACTGAGATCTTTTGCTGTAAATTCTGTCTTATGATCCTACCCCACTTGCTACCTGATGAAGGAGCAGTGCTCCAAAAGCTCGTACTTCCAAACAAACCTGTTGGACTATAATCTGGTGTTGTGTGATTTTTAACATTATTCACCCCAGTCCAACTCTGGCACCTCCTCGTCATTATTAAACTTGAAAGAGTGCAGAAAAGATTTACCACGATTCTACCTGGACTGGATGGTTTGAATTATAAGGGGAGGTCAGATAGGCTGGGACTTTTTTACCCTGAAGTGTAAGAGACTGAGGGGTGACCTTATAGAGGCATATAAATCACGAGGGGCATGGATAAGGGAGATAGCCGACAGCTTTTCCCATGGTAGGGGAATCTAAAATTAGACAGCATAGGTTTAAGGTGAGCGATGAGAGATACGAAAGATTCCATAGGGGTAATCTTTTCACACAGAGGATGGTGAGTGTGTGGAACAGGCTGCCAGATGTAGTAGCAAGTACAATTTTCGTCATGTAAGAAACATTTAGACAGGTACATGGATGGGATAGGTATGGAGGGATGTGGACCAAATGCAGGAAACTGGGACTAGTTTAATTGTGAAAACTGGCCTGCATGGAACAATTGGGCTGAAGGGCCTGTTTTCATGCTGTAGACTTCTATGAGTTTATGTCCAAGATGCATCATTAGCTAGGGGCACTTTCAGGGTGATTCTTGTAAATGCTTCAGCCTGATGTGCTGGGCCCTTCCATCATTGAGGATGGGGATCTCTGTGCACCCTCCTCCTATAAGTGAGTTGTTCAGTTTTCCACCACCATTCATGATGGATGTGGCAGGACTGCGGGAGCTTAGATTCGATCTTTTAGTTGAGAAATCATTTTGCCCTGACTATTGCAAGATGCTTCCACTGTTTGGCATGCAAGTAGTTCTTTGTTGCTTCATCAGATTGCCCAGGTATCCGGTTTTAGGTGTGCCTGGTGCTGCTTCTGGCATGCCCTTTGCACTTTCCAATGAACTAGGGTTGATCCCCTAACTTGATGGTTGAGTGGGGGATATTTTTTATTCATTCATTTACAGGTTGAGGGTATCTCTGGGTAGGTCATCACTTATTGCCCATCCCTAATTGCTCAGAGGGCAGTTAAGAGTCAACCATGTTGCTGTCGGACTGGAGTCACATGGAGATTAACAAAACTGCAGATGCTAGAATCCAAAATAGACAGGCAAAATACACGGGCAAAACAGAGTCACAGAACATAGTAAAGTACAGCACAGAACAGGCCCTTTGGCCCATGATGTTGTGCCAAGGGTTAATCCTAATGTAAAACAAAATAACCTACGCACCCCTCAATTCACTGTTATCCATGTGCATGTCCAGCAGTCGCTGAACTGCCCCTAATGACTCTGCTTCCACCACCACCACTGGCAATGCATTCCTCGCGACAGCACAAAAGGAGTTCTCAATGTGAGGAAGGGACTCCATTTTCACAAGAACTGTGTGGTGGTCACTTTTCCCAGTCGTGAAACAGACAGACACATCCGGGCCATGTACATCGTTAGTGGAGGGGGGGGGGGGGGTTTGGAGGTAAAATTAGTTTTTCCCTTACATAAAAATCACCAAGAAACAAAGATAATTGATTTACGGTTATTGTCAAAAGAATCAAAGACATATCTTACAGTCACAGAGTCATAAGAGATGTACAGCATGAAAACAGACTCTTCAGTCCAACTCATCCATGCCGACAGATATCTGAACCTAATCTAGTCCCATTTACCATCATTTCAACCATATCCCTCTAACCCCTTCCTATTCATATACCCATCCAAATGCCTTTTAAATGTTGCAATTGTACCAGCCTCCACCACTTCCTCTGGCAGCTCATTCCATACACGTACCACCCTCTGCGTGAAAAGGTTGCCACTTAGGTGTCTTTTATATCTTTCCCCTCTCACCCTAAACCTATGCCCTCTCGTTCTGGACTTCCCCATTCCTGGGAAAAGACCTTGTCTATTTATCCTATCTATGCCCCTCATAACTTTGTAAACCACTATAAGGTCATCCCTCAGCCTCCGATGCTCCAGGGAAAACAGCTCCAGCCTGTTCAGCCTCTCCCTATAGCTCAAATCCTCCAACCCTGGCAACATCCTTGTAAATCTTTTCTGAATCCGTTCAAGTTTCACAGCACCTTTCCTATACAGGGAGACCAGAATTGCACGCAATATTCCAACAGTGGCCTAACCAATGTCCTGCACAGCTGCAACATGACCTCCCAACTGCTATACTCAGTGTCCTGATCATTAAAGGAAAGCGCTAGTGTTTGCTTTATCGCCAGGCAGCATAGGCCTAACATCATTGGTAGAAGTTTTAGAGAGAAGTTGACAGTGTTTTACCTTCTGGAGGCTGGTGGGGATGTCACACTCACTGCCTGAAAGGATGGGAGAGGCAGAAATCCCCACTGCCTTAAAACAAAATATACCTGAAGGTGTTGTATCCTACATAAGATTAAGCATGGAGAGAGCTGGCCAATTGGGCTCTTTCTAGTGTCAATAATCATCTATTTTTTCCAGTTACAAACTTTCCACATTTCCATTTTGGATAATAAAATCAATGAGAGAACCACCTACGTTCCCATGCCGTCTGATGGAATAAAACCGGAGTGGTGCATCTACTTTAATGATTAACTAAAGGACAGGATGACTATAAAATACATAGATGTCGACAGACCGTTACAGATCACTGTATCCATTGGACAGGGAGACTGCCTGAAGTAAGGAAAATGTCAAACTCTTACTATCCTGCTTATCAAAAGGTACGTTGCAGAAGTGTTCATTATTTATGCGTCAAAACTTCTTGTCAAATTCATGGAATGGTGATGTTAATTTTGATGCAATTGGTTGAAACAATTGATTCATTTAAGTTCTCAAAATTATTTGCTGGCAGAATAGTATTTATCGCTGCTTCCTCCCAAAGCTCTTCACCTGTCTTGTATTTCTGTACGTGTCAGTGTGACTTGGTCTCCAGTATCGATTGCTCAGTGTACACATGTAAGGTCACCAATGTCTCACTGGGCCAGGGAGCTGCTCTCTCATTAGGCAGTTGAGGGTCACCATGTCTCTGGTGAGGGGAGAGAATGAGAAGGAGAATCGTTCATGGCGATAACAGCCGATTGGGAATTGAACCCATGGTGTTGGCATCACTCCACGTTGCAAACCAACTGTCTAGCCAACTGAGTTACATGAATCCCACCTACACTCACATAATGTATGAAACCACAGTGCTGAATCTAAGTTCAGGGTTCTGACGGTGCAGTGGTCGTGTCATAGAGATTTTATGGCGCGGAAAGAGGCCGTTTGGCCCATTGTGTCTGCACCAGTCATCAACCAGCCCTCCTTTCCTAACCCCATTTTCCAGCACTTGTCATGTCGCTTTGCATGCTATGGCATTTCAAGTGCCCATTCACAACGTTGACTGAGGGTGTTCCTGCATCAGGGATCCAGTACAACCTGTTCTTGAGACTGTCCTAACTTGATTAAACAGTGCATTCCCTACAACAGCACTGTAGGTGTCGCTCCGCCATCCAGACTGGTGGCTCAGCACCACCTCCTCCAGGGGCATCTCAGGTGATTGGGCCAGCCTGCCCATGTCTGGCGAAAAGAAAAATTGAAAAAGGTGTAACATAGAACATGGAACAATACAGCACAGAACAGGCCCTTCGGCCCTCGATGTTGCGCCAACCTACGCAGGGACT
This sequence comes from Chiloscyllium plagiosum, assembly GCF_037043375.1. NCBI lineage: Eukaryota > Metazoa > Chordata > Chondrichthyes > Orectolobiformes > Hemiscylliidae > Chiloscyllium > Chiloscyllium plagiosum. The sequence goes on from NW_028270147.1 coordinate 6,745,615, forward strand.
ACGATGTTGTGGCCATCACGGAAACGTGGATAGAAGAGGGACAGGAATGGTTGTTGGAGGTTCCTGGTTACAGATGTTTCAGTAAGATTAGGGAGGGTGGTAAAAAAGGAGGGGGGGGGTGGCGTTGCTAATTAGAAATGGTATAATGGCTGCAGAAAGGCAGTTCGAGGGGGTTCTGCCTCTGGAGGTAGTATGGGCTGAAGTCAGAAATAGGAAAGGAGCAGTCACCTTGTTGGGTGTTTACTATAGGCCTCCCAATAGCAGCAGAGATGTGGAGAAACAGATTGGGAAACAGATTTTGGAAAGGTGCAGAAGCCACAGGGTAGTAGTCATGAGCGATTTCAACTTCCCAAACATTGATTGGAAGCTCTTTAGATCAAGTAGATTGGATATGGCAGTGTTTGTGCAGTGTGTCCAGGAAGCTTTTCTAACTCAGTATGTAGATTGTCCGACCAGAGGGGAGGCCACATTGGATTTGGTACTTGGTAACGAACCGGGACAAGTGATGGGCTTGTTAGTGGGTGAGCATTTTGGTGATGATGACCACAATTCTGTGACTTTCACCTTGGTTATGGAGAGAGATAGGTGCGTGCAACAGGGTAGGTTTTACAATTGGGGGAAGGGTAAATATGATGCTGTAAGACAGAATCTGAGGAGCATAAGTTGGGAGCATAGGCTGTCAGGGAAGGATGTCGTGGAAATGTGGAAGTTTTTCAAGGAACAGATACGACATGTCCTTGATATGTATGTACCTGTCAGGCAGGAAAGAAATGGTCGTGTGAGGGACCTTGGTTGACGAGGGAGGTTGAATGTCTTGTAAAGAGGAAGAAGGAGGCTTACATAAAGTTGAAGAAACAAGATTCAGACAGAGCGTTGGAGGGATACGGATAGCCAGGAGGCAGCTGAAGAAAGGGATTAGGAGAGCTAAGAGAGGGCATGAAAAATCTTTGGCGGGTAGGATCAAGGATATCCCCAAGGCCTTTTATGCGTATGTGAGAAACATGAGAATGACAAGAACGAGGGTAGGTCCGATCAAGGACAGTAGTGGGAGACTGTGTATTGAGTCGGAAGAGATAGGAGAGGTCTTGAATGAGTACTTTTCTTCAGTATTTACAAATGAGAGGACCGTATTGTTGAAGAGGAGAGTATGAAACGGACTTGTAAGCTAGAGGAGATACTTGTTAGGAAGGAAGATGTGTTGGGCATTTTGAAAAACTTGAGGATAGACAAGTCCCCTGGGCTGGACGGGATATATCCTAGGATTATGTGGGAAGCAAGAGAGGAAATTGCAGAGCTGTTGGCAATGATCTTTTCGTCTTCACTGTCAACAGGGGTGGTACCAGGGGACTGGAGAGTGGCGAATGTTGTGCCCCTGTTCAAAAAAGGGAATAGGGATAAGCCCGGGAATTACAGGCCAGTTAGTCTTACTTCGGTGGTAGGCAAAGTAATGGAAAGGGTACTGAGGGATAGGATTTATGAGTATCTGGAAAGACACTGCTTGGTTAGGGATAGCCAGCACGGACTTGTGAGGGGTAGGTCTTGCCTTACAAGTCTTATTGAATTCTTTGAGGAGGTGACCAAGCATGTGGATGGGGGTAGAGCAGTGGATGTAGTGTACATAGATTTTAGTAAGGCATTTGATAAGGTTCCCCATGGTAGGCTTATGCGGAAAGTCAGGAGGTATGGGGTAGAGGGAAATTTGGCCAGTTGGATAGAGAACTGGCTAACCGGTCGAAGTCAGAGAGTGGTGGTAGATGGTAAATATTCAGCCTGGAGCCCAGTTACAAGTGGAGTTCTGCAGGGATCAATTCTGGGTCCTCTGATGTTTGTGATGTTTATCAATGACTTGGAAGAGGGAGTCGAAGGGTGGGTTAGTAAATTTGCAGATGATACGAAGATTGGTGGAGTTGTGGATAGTGAGGAGGGCTGTTGTCAGCTGCAAAGGGACTTAGATATGATGCAGAGCTGGGCTGAGGAGTGGCAGATGGAGTTCAACCCTGTCAAGTGTGAGGTTGTCCATTTCGGAAGGACAGATAAGAATGCGGAATACAGGGTTAACGGTAGGGTTCTTAGTAAGGTGGAGGAGCAGAGGGATCTTGGGGTCTATGCTCATAGCTCTTTGAAAGTTGCCACTCAGGTGGATAGAGCTTGTAAGAAGGCCTATGGTGTATTAGCATTCATTCGCAGAGGGATTGAATTCAAGAGTCGTGAGGTGATGTTGCAGCTGTACAGGACCTTGGTAAGGCCACATTTGGAGTACTGTGTGCAGTTCTGGTCGCCTCACTTTAGGAAAGATGTAGAAGCTTTGGAGAGGGTGCAACAGAGATTTACCAGGATGTTGCCTGGAATGGAAAGTAGGTCGTACGAGGATAGGTTGAGAGTGCTAGGCCTTTTCTCATTGGAACGGTGAAGGATGAGGGGTGACTTGATAGAGGTTTATAAGATGATCAGGGAAATAGATAGAGTAGACAGTCAGAGACTTTTTCTCTGGGTACAACAGAGTGTTACAAGGGGACATAAATTTGAGGTGAAGGGTGGAAGGTATAGGGGGATGTCAGGGGTAGGTTCTTTACCCAGAGAGTGGTGGGGGCATGGAATGCGCTGCCTGTGGGAGTGGCAGAGTCAGAATCATTGGTGACCTTTAACTGGCAATTGGATAGGTACATGGATGGGTGCTTAAGCTAGGACAAATGTTCTATGTTCTATGTTCTAACCTGTGAACTATTCTCAGCCCATCCCCCTACACTATCCCAAAATCATCCATGTGCTTATCCAAGGATTGTTTAAATCTCCCTGATGTGGCTGAGTTAACTACATCAGCAGGTAGGGCATTCCATGCCCTTACCACTCTCTGAGTAAAGTACCTGCCTCTGACATCTGTCTTAAATCTATCACCCCTCAGTTTGTGGCTACGCCCCCTTGTACAAGCTAACGTCATCATCCTAGGAAAAAGACTTTCTAATCCCCTGATCATCTTGTATGTCTCTATCAAATCCCCTCTTAGTCTTCTTTCCAACGAGAACAGACCCAAGTCTCTCAGCCTTGCCTCATAAGACCTTCCCTCCAGACCAGGCAATATCCTGGTAAATCTCCTCTGCACCTTTTCCAATGCTTCCACATCCTTCCCGAAATATGGCGACCAGAACTGTACACAATATTCCAAGTGTGGCCGCACCAGCATTTTGTACAGTTGCAGCATGATATTGCGGCTCCGGAACTCAATCCCTCTACCAATGAAACCTAACATACCATACGCCTTCTTAATAGCACTATCCATATGGATGGCAACTTTCAGGAGCAGGAATCCTGATGAAGGGCTTAAGCCCGAAATATAGATTCTCCTGCTCCTCGATGCTGCCTGACCTGCTGTGCTTTTCCAGCACCACACTCTTTGACTCTGATCTCCAGCATCTGCAGTCCTCACCTTCTCCTGTACATTGATGACACCTCCAGTAATCATTGTGGTTCTGGACAGAGACTAGTTACACAAACGAATGGGGTCAAAATCCCTCAGAGATCAATAGGGAATACCCTTGCATCTAAATTAGAATATAGAACCATAATGCCATTAAAGGTGGGATCTCAAGGATTTTGACCCAATGACAGTGAAGGAACGTGGGGATATTTCCAAGTCAGGATGGTGAGTGGTTTGAAGGGGAACTTGCAGGGGGCTGTTTTCCCATGTACCTGCTGCCCCTAAAAGGCACAAGTCAGATGTTTCCTTCTAGATGGAAATGACCATGGGTTTGGAAGGTGCTGTCTAAGGAGCCTTGCTGAATTTCTGCAGTGTATCTTGTAGATAGTACACACTGCTGCTACTGAGTGTTGGTGGGGGAGGGAGTGGATGTTTGTGGATGTGGTGCCAATCAAGTGGACTGCTTTGTCCTGGATAGTGTCAAGCTTCATGAGTGTTGTTGGAGCTGCACCCATCCAGGAAAGTGGGGAGTTTTCCATCACCCTCCTGACTTATGCCTTGTAGATGGTGGACAGGCTTTCGAGAGTCAGGATTTTGTTTGTTTCATTGAGATCGCCTCTGATTCATCTAATCTGCCGAGAATATTGGTCCAATTTACTCAGCCTCTCATCGGACAAATGTCTCACTCAGGGATCGATTTAATGGAGCCTCGCTATTACTGTGAACATAAGTGTGTTGTTTCTTATACTTGGAGACTAAAACAATACCAACACAGACTTTAAGAAGCTGGAGATACTGACTATGATAAGTAGACTTTACAGCTTCTATTAATAGCACTTTACATGACCTTAAGACACCTCAAATGATTTTAGATTAGATTAGATTCCCTACAGTGTGGAAACAGACCCTTCGGCTCAACAAGACTCTAAACCAAAAGTTTAATCCTGAAAAGGTCTGACCTCCACAAAGGATTTCTAGCCATCACATTTCACTTTGTGGTTTTATTCTGTCATCTTCACCGAGAGACCAGGGAGACGTGGCGGACTTTTATGGAGAGGAGGCAGATAGTGCTGGAGAAACTCAACGGGTCTTTCAGAGAGGATAGAGAAAGCAAAATTAACATCTTGAGTCCAGTGCAAGTCATAGAGTCATAGAGATGTACAGCATGAAAACAGACCCTTCAGTCCAACCCATCCATGCCGACCAGATATCCCAACCCAATCTCATCCCACCTGCCAGTACCCAACCCATATCTCTCCAAACCCTTCCTATTCATATAGCCATCCAGATACCTTTTAAATGTAGCTATTGTACCAGCCTCCACCACTTCTTCTGGCAGCTCATTCCATATACACACCACCCTCTGCATGAAAAAGTTGCCCCTTAGGTCCCTTTTATATCTTTCCCCTCTCACCCTAAACCTATGCCCTCAAGTTCTGGACTCCCCCACCCCAGGGAAAAAAAAGATTTTGTCTATTTACCCTATCCATGCCCCTCATGATTGTATAAACCTCTATAAAGGTCACCCCTCAGCCTCCGACGCTCCAGGGAAAACAGCCCCAGCCTGTTCAACCACTGCCTAGACCTCAAACCTTCCAACCCTGGAACATTCTTGTAAATCTTTTCTGAACCCTTTCAAGTTTCACAACATCTTTCCGATAGGAAGGAGACCAGAATTGCACGCAATATTCCAACAGTGGCCTAACCAATGTCCGGAAATAGGATCACTGCACCCAAAACATCACTATTTTCTCTCTCACTCTCTCTCTACAGATGCTGCCACAGCTGTTGAGTTTCTTCAGCATTGCCTGCGTCCACAGTTCGGTTTTGTTATTACGACAGAGTTTTGTCTGTGATAACTTTTGACCTGTGGCTCATTATGGCAGCAAACTGTGAGGGGCTGGGGAGTGATTGGATTCAAGAGCCAAAGAGCCAGTTAAGAAACTTAACATTAACCATCTGCAGACTGGTCAGTACACAGAACTGAACATTCAGGGAGACAGTTGAGGGAAAGTGAGTGAGAAATTGGATAAATGCTTTGCAGAGGAAGGATGTGAGGACTAGGTGAGTGGTCAGCCTGCAAGGCTCCCTTGCAATGAGGCATACTAACATGATTTTAAAGAGTAAATTGTAATTTGCAGAAAATGTCATATGCTGGAGCATGCATCATCTCGGCTGTGTTGTCCATGCTGAGAGACTGAGTAAAGTGGGTCGATATTCTCTAGAGTGGGGAGAACAGGAGATCATTTCACTGAATCATACAAGATTTTAAATCAGAAACAAAAACAGAAAAGCTCAGCAGGTTTGGCAGCATCTGTGGAGAGAAATGAGAGTTAATGTTTCGGGTCACATGATCCTTTCTCAGTGTTTCTGATTTAAAACACCTGAAGTTCTTTCGGTTTTTATTTATATCAGCTTTCTTTATATTTTCACAAGGGAAGTGAGCATCATTAGGCAGCATTTACTGCCTGTCCTTAATTACCCAGAGGGCAGTTTGGAGTCAGCAGTCGGCCAGTCTGAATAAGGATGGCAGATTTCCTTCTCTCAAAGGCGTTAGTGAACCAGATGTGTTTTTCCAATAATCGATTTGATTGTCACATGTACCTAGGTACAGTGAAAGGTTTTATTTTGCATGCAGTACAGGCAGAACGTAGCATACAAAGTGCATTAGGGTAATAGAACAGAACATAGAAATAGAATATTACAGCGCAGTACAGGCCCTTCAGCCCTCAATGTTGCGCTGACCTGTGAAACCAATCTGAAGCCGACCTAACCTACAATATTCCATTTTCATCCATATGTTTATCCAATGACCATTTAAATATCCTTAAAGTTGGCGAGTCTACTATTGTTGCAGGCAAGGCATTCCATGCCCCTACTACTCTCTGAGTAAAGAAACTATCTCTGACATTTGTCCTATATCTATGCCCCCTAAAGCTATGCCCCCTTGTGCTAGTCATCAACATCTGAGGAAAAAGGGTCTCACTGTTCACCCAATCTAACCCTCTGATTATCTTGTATGTCTCAATTAAGTCGCCTCTCAACCTTCTTCTAACAAAAATAGCCTCAAGTCTCTCAGCCTTACCTCATAAGACCTTCCCTTCATACCAGGCAACATCCTAGTAAATCTTCTCTGAACCCTTTCCATGCTTCCACATCCTTCCTACATTTTGATGTTCAGAACTGCACATAATATTCCAAATGTGGCCACTCCAGAGTTTTATACAGCTACAGCATGGCCTAATGGCTCCAAAACTCAATCCCTCCACCAATAAAAACTAACACACTGTACGCCTTCGTAACAACCCTATCAACCTGGGTGGCAACTTTCAGGAATCTATGTACATGGACACCGAGATCTCTCTGCTCATCTACACAACCAAGAATCTTACCATTCACCCAGTACACTGTATTCCTGTTACTCCTTCCAAAGTGAATCACCTCACACTTTTCTATATTAAACTCAATTTTCCACCTCTCAGCCCAGCTCTTCAGCTTATCTAGTTCCCTCTGTAACCTGCAACATCCTTCAGCACTATCCACAACTCCACCAATCTTAGAGTCATCCATAAATTTACTAACCCATCCTTCTACACCCTCATCCAGGTTATTTATAAAAATGACAAACAGCAGTGGCCCAAAACAGATCCTTGCGGTCCACCACTCATAACTGAACTTCGGGATGAACATTTCTCATCAACCACCATCCTCTGTCTTCTTTCACCTAGCCAACAGAGTGAGAAATAAAATGTTACAGTTGCAGAGAAAATGCACACAGAGAGAGATCAACATTAAATTTAAAATTTGAGAGGTCCATTCAGGACTGTAATAATACCAGGGAAGACGCTTGATAAGTGATAGTTCATGGTCCCTGTTACTGATTATAATTATTAATTCCAGATTTATTAATTAAATGAATTTAAATTTCACCAGAAAATCAGGCTATTTAATATGATCATGGCTGATCAAGCAACTCAGTCACTTTGTGGGCGGCACGGTGGCACAATGGTTAGCACTGCTGCCTCACAGCGTCAGAGACCCGGGTTCAATTCCCGCCTCAGGCGGCTGATTGTGTGGAGTTTGCACGTTCTCCCCGTGTCTGCGTGGGTGTGCTCCGGTTTCCTCCCACAGTCCAAAGATGTGCAGGTCAGGTGAATTGGCCATGCTAAATTGCCCGTAGTGTTAGGTAAGGGGTAAATGTAGGGGTCTGGGTGGGTTGCGCTTCGGCGGATCAGTGTGGACTTGTTGGGCCGAAGGGCCTGTTTCCACACTGTAATGTAATCAAATCTAAAAAAACCCTTTGATCCCTTTAGCCTTGAGAACTATATCTAATTCCTTCTTGAAAACACTCAATGCTTTGGCCTCAACCACTTTCTGTGGTGGAGAATTCCACAGGTTCCCCACTCTCTTCATCTCAGTTCTCCAGATTCTCTATCCTTAGGCAGTGGTCCCTAGTTCCGGGCTCCCCAGTCAACAGCAATATCTTTCCTGCTTTCCAGTTCTGTTAGAATTTTCTAGGTGTCTATGAGATCTTGTTTATATTCCTCTAAATTCCAGTGAATATAATCCTAACTGATCCAATCTTTCTTCATACATCACTCCTCCCATCCCAGGGAATGAGTCTAATAAACCTTTGCTACACTCCCTCCATACCAGAACATCCTCCCTCGAATAAGGAGACCAAAATAGCATACAATACTCCAGGTGTGGTCTCACCAAGACCCTGTACAATTGCAGTAAGACATCCCTGCTCCTGTACGCGAATCTTTTCACTGTGAAGGCCAACATACCATTTGCTTTCCTCATCGCCTGCTCGCTTACTCTCAAAGTCTGGTAATTGAGGGACACTCAGCTCTCATTGTGCCTTCCCTTTTCCCAATCCAATACCATTCAGAATATAACCAGCCCACTACCAAAGTGGATAGCCTCACATTATCCACTGAGTTCACTGATCTGAGTTCAAAACAAACCATGGCAGATGTTGCAGTTTGAAGTCAATAAACATTTAGGGAAGGAAACTGCCATCCTTACCCAGTCTGGTCTGCATGTGACTCCCAGACCCACAGCGATGTGGTTCATTCTCAACTGCCCTCTGGGTATTTAGAGATGGCCAGTGACACCCACATCCTGGGAATGAATAAAAACATTCCCTGCTCCAAGTCCAAAACCCAGACTTCCAGGACGTGTAGACAGATTGGTCCCGGGCACTGCAATGGGGTCTCACTTCTATCCTGCATGGGTTAGGAGGAATACACCTAGCCCTGAACTCTCCCTCCATGACTTACCCCTTTAAACTAAATCCTTAGATTGCCCTTCAACTCAATTACTGTAAGGTCATTCCTCTCTGAACCTTTGTACTATTGATCTTATTAATTTAAAACCTAAATGATAAACCTTCAAATGATAAGCAGTATATATATATATATATATATATATATATATATATTTCACCCATGTAGCTGCTTCCTGTAGCCTTGAGTTACTTTTTGACACTTCCCAGAATGCTCCACTGTGAGACTGACTGCGGGACACTCTTCCCAGAATGCTTCACTACGAGACTGACTGTGGAACACTTTTCCCAGAATGCTTCACTGCGAGACTGACTGTGGGACACTCTTCCCAGAATGCTTCACTGCGAGACTGACTGCGGACACTCTTCCCAGAATGCTTCACTGCGAGACTGACTGTGGGACACTCTTCCCAGAATGCTTCACTGCGAGACTGACTGCGGACACTCTTCCCAGATTGCTGAAGATTGTCAATAGTCCATCACTTAAGCCTGGGAAGGACAGATGTTTTGGTTTTTCAGGAATTCAAGGGATAAATGGAATGAGCTGTAATGTGGATTTTCAGCATAATCAGCCATAATCATGTTGGGAAGTGGAACAGGCTCAATGGAATGAATGGTCTTCTCCTGCTCCTATTCCTTAATTTTCTAGGGTCTTAACCAGGTGCGCATCATATCCGAGGCTTGCACAGTTTTCCAGACATTATTTATCTTGGCTGTTGTCTACTAGGTCACATGCAAACTCTCCATGTGTGGTTCCAGCAGGTGGAAGCGTCTTTACAGTGAACATCGGTTTTTATGTGTACATTTTGTAGTGTTATTCTGTATTGCACAGTGGAATTTTTATACCAGGTACCCACATGATTACCTAAATTCCCTGGATTGATAGTCTAGTTCAGCCATCACATCTCTGATGTTCAGATACAACACTGGAGAAGATTCTGGAAGGTCTCAGGTGATGAGGGAGCATCTGTGGAGGATCAAAGGTTGGACTGAGTATTTCATGCCTCTCTCTCTCAGTCTCTCTCTGTCTCTCCCTCTCTCCTCAGGTACTATCCAAAGGAGCTTCACACTTCCAGAATGTTCTCCCTGATGGTTTTGACCAGATTATGTTTTCCTTTGCAATGCAGGGAGATGTGGAATTTGTCCGGACAGGATACGGGAAAGATGTGGTGAAGGTCCTCACGATCAGGAGAGAGGGAAAGCGTCATTACATCAAAGAGTTTGAAGCAAACATTCAGCTTACACTGAAGACCTTAAAGGATTACATGCATGGAGACAATTCTGATATTATTCCGACGGACACAATGAAAAATACCATTCACGCCTTGGCTAAGCTCAAAGGAGTAAGTGTGCTTCTAGGTTTTGTTGCTGTAAATGTAAAGTTGTGATAGTCCCATTAGAGAGAGATGATGTTGTTGGCTTATAGTAAGGGTCACCACAGGTCAGGAAAAGGGAGAGGGAGACAGTAACCACAGTCAGCCTGTGCTGTTGGCATCAGTCTGCATTATAAACCAGCTAGGAGAAAGTGAGGATTGCAGATGCTGGAGAGTCAGTCAAAATGTGTGGCGCTGGAAAAGCATAGCAGATCAGGCAGCATCCGAGGAGCAGGAGAGACAACATTTCAGTCATAAGCTCTTCATCAGGAATGTGGGGAGGGGTAAGGGGGCTGAGTGATAAATGGGAGGGGGATGGGGCTGGGGGGCAGGTAGCTGGGAAGGTAATAGGTAGATGAAGGTGGGGAGGTGATGGTGATAGCTGAAAATGTGTTGCTGGAAAAGCGCAGCAGATCAGGCATCATCCAAGGAGCAGGAGTATCGACTTTTCGGGCATGAGCCCTTCTTCAGGAATGAGGAAAGTGTGCCCAGCAGGCTAAGATAAAAGGTAGGGAGGAGGGACTTGGGAGAGGGGCGTTGGAAATGCGATAGGTGGAAGGAGGTCAAGGTGAGGGTGATAGGCCAGAGTGGGGGTGTGGGCGGAGAGGTCAAGAAGAAGATTGCAGGTTAGGAAGGTGGTGCTGAGTTCAAGGGTTGGGACTGAGACAAGGTGGGGGGAGGGGAAATGAGGAAACTGGAGAAATCTGAGTTCATCCCTTGTGGATGGAGAGATCCTAGGCGGAAGATGAGGCGCTCTTCCTCCAGCTGTCGTGTTGCTATGGTCTGGCGATGGAGGAGTCCAAGGACCTGCATGTCCTTGGTGGAGTGGGAAGGGGAGTTGAAGTGTTGAGCCACGGGGTGGTTGGGTTGGTTGGTCCGGGTGTCCCAGAGGTGTTCTCTGAAACGTTCCGCAAGTAGGCGGCCTGTCTCCCCAATATAGAGGAGGCCACATCGGGTGCAGCGGATGCAGTAAATGATGTGTGTGGAGGTGCAGGTGAATTTGTGACGGATATGAAAGGATCCCTTGGGGCCTTGGAGGGAAGTAAGGGGGGAGGTGTGGGCGCAAGTTTTACATTTCTTGCGGTTGCAGGGGAAGATGCCGGGAGTGGAGATTGGGTTGGTGGGGGGTGTGGACCTGACCAGGGAGTCACGGAGGGATTGGTTTTTTCGGAACGCTGATAGGGGAGCTGGTGGTGGGTTCCGTTTGGAGATGGCGGAAATGACGACGGATGATACGATGTATATTGAGGTTGGTGGGATGGTAGGTGAGGACCAGTGGGGTTCTGTCCTGGTGGCGATTGGAGGGGCGGGGCTCAAGTGCGGAGGAGCGGGAAGTGGAGGAGATGCGGTGGAGAGCATCGCCGATCACGTCTGGGGGAAAATTGTGGTCTTTGAAGAAGGAGGCCATCTGGGTTGTACGGTATTGGAACTGGTCCTCCTGGGAGCAGATGCGGCGGAGACGAAGGAATCGGGAATATGGGATGGCGTTTTTACAGGGGTCAGGGTGGGAGGAAGTGTAGTCCAGGTAGCTGTGGGAGTCGGTCGGTTTTTAGTAAATGTCCGTGTTGATTCGGTTGCCCGAAATAGAAATGGAGAGTCCTAGGAAGGGGAGGGAGGAGTCTGAGACGGTCCAGGTAAATTTGAGGTCAGGGTGAAACCAACACCTTCCACCCCGACCTCAAATTTACCTGGAACGTCTCAGACTCCTCCCTCCCCTTCCTAGACCTCTCATTTCTATTTCGGGCGACCGAATCAACACGGACATTTACTATAAACCGACCGACTCCCACAGCTACCCAGACTACACCTCCTCCCATCCTGCCCCCTGCAAAAACGCCATCTCATATTCCCGATTCCTTTGTCTTCGCCGCATCTGCTCCCAGGAGGACCAGTTCCAATACCGTACAACCCAGATGGCCTCCTTCTTCAAAGACCGCAATTTCCCCCGAGATGTGATCGACGATGCTCTCCACCACATCTCCTCCACTTCCCGCTCCTCCGCCCTTGAGCCCCGCCCCTCCAATCGCCACCAGGACAGAACCCCACTGGTTCTCACCTACCACCCCACCAACCTCCATATACATCGTATCATCCGTCGTCATTTCCGCCACCTCCAAATGGACCCCACCACCAAGGATATATTTCCCTCCCCTCCCCTATCAACGTTCCAAAAAGACCACTCCCTCCGTGACTCCCTTGTCAGGTCCACACCCCCCACCAACCCAATCTCCACTCCCGGCACCTTCCCCTGCAACCGCAAGAAATGTAAACCTTGCGCCCACACCTCCCCCCTTACGTCCCTCCAAGGCCCCAAGGGATCCTTCCATATCCGCCACAAATTCACCTGCACCTCCACACACACCATTTACTGCATCCGCTGCACCCGGTGTGGCCTCCTCTATATTGGGGTGACAGGCCGCCTACTTGCGGAACACCTCTGGGACACCCGGACCAACCAACCCAACCACCCCGTAGCTCAACACTTCAACTCCCCTCCCACTCCACCAAGGACATGCAGGTCCTTGGACTCCTCCATCGCCAGACCATAGCAACACGATGGCCGGAGGAAGAGCGCCTCATCTTCCGCCTAGGATCCCTCCATCCACAAGGGATGAACTCAGATTTCTCCAGTTTCCTCATTTCCCTTCCTTGTCTCAGTCCCAACCCTCGAACTCAGCACCACCTTCCTAACCTGCAATCTTCTTCCTGACCTCTCCGCCCACACCCCCACTCTGGCCTATCACCCTCACCTTGACCTCCTTCCACCTATCGCATTTCCAATGCCCCTCCCCCAAGTCCCTCCTCCCTACCTTTTATCTTAGCCTGCTGGACACACTTTTCTCATTCCTGAAGAAGGGGTCATGCCCGAAAAGTCGATACTCCTGCTCCTTGGATGCTGCCTGACCTGCTGCGCTTTTCCAGCAACACATTTTCAGCTCTGATTTTCAGCCATGTTGCAGGGTTGGATCTGGGATAAGGTGGGGGAAGGGGAGGAAACTGGTGAAGTCAATGTTGATGCCGTGTGGTTGGAGTATCCAAAGGCAGAAGATCAGGCATTATTCCTCCAGTTATCGGGTGGCTAGGATTTGGCGTTGGAGGAGGCCCAGGACTTGCATGTCCTTGGCGGAGTGGGAGAGGGTGTTGAAGTGGTCAGCCACAGGTCAGTGGGATTGGGTACGTGTATCCCAGAGATGTTCCCTGAAATGTTTGGTGAGTTGGTGCCCTGTCTCCCCAGTGTAGCGAAGACCACATTGAGAGCAGCGGACACAGTAGATAGGCACCGCACTCTTGAACTGTCCCACCTGTCCATCTTTCTGCCCATCTTTCCGTGCCACCCTCCCAACCTATCACCATCACACCTCACCTTCATCTACTATCGCCTTCCAAGCTACCTTCTCCCCAGCCCTACTCTCAGCCCCCTTGCCCCTCCCCCACATTCCTGATGAAGGGCTTATCCCTGAAATGTTGACACTCCTGCTCCTTGGATTCTCCCTGACCTGCTGTGCTTTTCCAGCACCACACCTTTTGACTCTTATAAACCAGCTGTCCTGCCAACTGAGCTAACCAACCTCCATAACTTGTGACAGTAACCCAGTCTTCCTTGCACACTAGACTATAGAGTCAGAATTTTACAGCATGGTAAGAGGCTGTTCTTCCCATCATGTCCATGTTGGTCATTAAGTGACCTATCTAATCTAACACCATTTACCAGTATAGGGCCCATAGCCTTGTATAATATAGCATATCCAAATACTAGTTAAATGGTGTCATGGTACTGTCTCCAGGGGTTAGTTAGAGTTTGAGCTGAATAGGCTGGGGCTGTTTTCCCTGGAGCGTTGGAGGCTGAGGGGTGACCTTATAGAGGTTTATAAAATTATGAGGGGCATGGATAGGGTAAATAGACAAGATCTTTTCTCTGGGGCGGTAGAGTCCAGAACTAGAGGGTGAGAGGAAAGATTTAAAAAGGACCTAATGGGCAACTTTTTCACATAGAGGGTGGTGTGTGTGTGGAATGAGCTGCCAGAGGAAGTGGTGGAGGCTGGTACAATTATAGCATTTAAAAAGCATCTGGATGGCTATATGAATAGGAAGGGTTTAGAGGGATATGGGCCAAATGCTGGCAAATGTGTACAGATTAATTTATGATATCTGGTCAGCATGGACAAGTTGGACCGAAGGTTCTGTTTCTGTGATGCACTCTATGACTCTGGGTGACAAAAAGTTTCCTTAAATTCTCTCTAAATGTCCCAAAGTTAATCTTTATAGAAGAGGGTTTCAGCACTGTGTAAACACATCCTGGATATTATGTTTGTGTACTCGATATGCTTGGTTTTTGACACAGCTATGTAGAGTAGACGGTAGTTTCTCAGTGTGCAGGAACATTACCTCCAGAGATTGGGACAATGTTTTCAAAAGCCTTCAGCTTACAACATTGGCTTGTGGTTTGGTTCCAGTTTGAATAAAATTTGGATATCCCTTCGGGTAATTCTGGGGTGTTTTGACTTGGAAAGGATTTCTCTCTCTCTCTCTCTCTGTCAGTGACTATGACATGTCTTTTTATTCAGACCAGAGCATTGATGTGGGCATTTTGCTTTTACCAGTATTTATGCCCATGTCTAAGTTCCCAGTGCCATCCGCATAGCTGTGGGTCAGACGCAGAGCTGGAAGGGTAGACTTTCCACCTTAAAGGACAGCAGTAAGCTAGATCATTTTTTTTTTATTTTACAACAACTGATAGTAGCTCCTGTCAAGCTTGTTTTTATTGAAATCAGATTTCACCAGCCACCACAGTGGGACAGGAACTCATACCCTCACAACAATGATAGGCCTGGTGTTCTAGCTTACCAACCCAGTGACATTAACACAACATCACCATCTCTCCACTTCCAGGGAAGCACACCGTCTCTGGTACAGACTATTCCAGCTCTCCTCTTATAAACATTATCATTGAAAGTTCAGACACATCACTATGTCATAGCTCTGCTGCCTGTCTGCTTACATGCCATGGTTCAGTTTGGGTGTGCTTGAGTTTGACAACAGATACCTCACGGCATTAGAGCAGTCCCACCAACGCTCCTCGGGCACGTTCCTGTGAATCCGCTGGGAGGAAAGCAGCACCAACGCCTGCGTCTTCGACCAGGCCAACATCCCCAGCATCGAGGCACTGACCGCATTCACTCCCACCCCTCGCCGACATCAACCCCCTACCCCCCGAGTCGGCTGCGATGAACTGGGCACATTATCCCCATGACCGACACAAGACTCCCAATCCAGGGCTCTACTCCCAGCTCCGAAACGGCAGGTGGACAGAGGAAGTGCTTCAGGGATACCCTCAAAGCTTCACTGGCAGCATTCCCACAGACACATGGGAAACAATGGCCCAAGATTACCCCAAAAGTGGAGGAGGAGCATCCGGGAAGGTATTGAGCATCTTGAGACTTGCTGTAGAGAAAACGCAGAAGCCGGGGAAAACAGAAAGGAGCACGCTGGTACACCAACATCCCACCCACCCCCTTCCCATGACCACCTCCTGCACCCAGTGTAGCAGAGCCTGCGGTAGCCCCATCAGTCTATACAGCCACCCACAGACTCGCCCTGAGAGTGGGAGAGAGTCATCCTTGTCTGTGAGGGACCGTTGGTGGTGATGATGATGGTTCAATTGAGCACAGTGAGCAGGGGTCAGTTATCAGACTCACATAATCAACACCGACCAATCGAACAATTGGACACTATGGGGATGTCAATGCGACCTGCTGCTTCCACCCAGTATACACAAAATGGGCCACTCAGTGGAAGAGAACAGCAGGTCAGACAGTATCTGAGGAGCAGGAAAGTCAATGTTTCAGGCCGAAACCCTTCTCGGATGCTGGCTGACCTGCTGTGCGTTTCCAGCTTCACATCTATCAACACTGGCTTCCAGCATCGGCCCCCCTTACTGTCTCCATTGGTCACTCAGTATCTTGTCCCAAACATTAGAAAGGTAACATGTACTTCATTAACCAGTGAGGAGCAAGGCTGAATGAAATGGCTGTCTTCAACATACAGAGGGATCTAGGCATACAGATCCACAATTCCCTGAAAGTGGCAACACAACTGGGTAAGGTGGTCAAGAAGGCTTATGGCATGTTTGGCTTCATCAGTTAGGGCACAGAGTATAAAAATTGGCAAGTCATGTTGCAACTGTTTAGAACTTTAAGGAGAAAGTGGGGACTGCAGATGCTATAGATCAGAGGCGAGAGTGTGGTACTGGAAAAACACAGCAGGTCAGGCAGCATCCGAGGAGCAGGAGAATTGACGTTTTGGGCATAAACCCTTCATTAGGAATGAGGCTTGTGGGCCAAGGGGGCTGAGGGATAATCTATTGCAGTCTCAGCTACCTTCCCCCCAGCCCCACCCCTACCCCCCTCCCATTTATCTCTCAGCCCCCCGGCCCACAAGCCTCATTCCTGATGAAGGTCTTATGCCCGAAATATTGACTCTCCTGTTCCTTGGGATGCTGCCTGACCTGCTGTGCTTTTCCAGCACCACACTCTCAACACTGTTTAGAACTTTAGTTTGGCCACATTTGGAATATTGTGTTCCGTTCTATAGCCACACCACCAGGAGGTGGAGGCTATAGAGAGTGTACAGAGAATGTTTACCAGGGTGTTGCCTGGTTTGGAGGGTATTAGCTATGAGGAGAGATTGGACAAACTTGGTTTGTTTTCACTTGAGCAAGAATGAGGGGCAACCTGAGAATTTTACAAAATTATTAGAGGCGTGGATGAAGTAGAGAGTCAGAGTCTTTATCCCAGGGTAGAAATGTCAATTACTGGGGAACATAGGTTTAAGGTAAAAGGGGGAGAGTTTAAAGGAGATGTGAGAGGCAAGTTCTTTGTTTACACAGAGGGTGATAAGGGCCTGGAATGTGCTGCTGGTGGAGATGGATACCACAGCAATGTCTAAGAGGCACCTTGACAGACACACGAGTAGGCAGGGCATAGACGGATATGGAGCGGGTAGAGACAAAAGGGTTTTCTTTTAGAAAGGCGTTGTGTGTCAGAGCAGGTTCGATGGGCCGAAGGGCTGTTCCTGAGGTTCTACTGTTCTTCTTCTTCTTTCTCAAACGCAGTATTTTTGGAACAAATATCCCAGAGATAATGAAATAACTACAATTCTTAGTTCCTAGGGTATTTCTCCCAGGTTGCTTTAGTCTTGGGGAGGAATCTTCCATTCCCGAGGTCTCCAGGGTGTTCTGAATGATTGAAAACCCAACTGTAGATGCAGAAACTAATGGAGCAAACCCATGTTTCCAATTAAATAATCTACATGCAAAGCCCATTAAGGATAATGTGATAACAGCTGTCACCGTCACAGAGATTGTTTTTCAATTCCAATTAATTTAATTTAAATTGGTCATAAAAATCAGAAGAACTTTGGGTGCAGTAAACCAGAAACAGAAACCAAAACTGCTGGGAAAGCTCAGTGAAATCAGAATTAATGTTTCAAGTCCAATGACCTTTCCTCTTCACAGATGCTGCCAGATCTGCTGAAGTTTTCTAGCAGCTTCTGTTTAAATTTGATCATGTTGAGACTTGGACTCATATCCTCTCAGAGGGGGATGCTGAGAAACCAGCAACATCACCATCACACTGCTCTCTTACTCCAGCACAGCCTTTGAACTTAAGCTGCCCTTGCTCTGCCTATCAGTTTAGGGGGTGCCACTTTGAACAGAACGGTGAAGAAAGCTAAGTTTGATTCTAGAATAATTGGGTTAAAGATAAAGAAAACGAGTAATACCCTCAGTTTATGTTGAAAGAAGGTGGTGAATCTGTAAAGGGGGCTGTCGAGGCTGGGTCATTATGTATATTCTAGGATGAGAGCGATAGATTTTAATCAGGGAGGGAATTAAGAGTCATGGGGAAAAGGTGGGAAAGTGGAGTCAAGGATAAACACACCAGCCATAATCTCATTGAATGGCAGAGCAGACCTGATGGGCTGAATGGCTGACTGTTGCATATGGTTTTATGAAATGTTATGTCTTGTCAGATTCGAACGATTGAAGAATTTGCTGTGGATATTTGTGATCACTTCTTGACTTCTTTTCGACATGTTAGACGGACAATGGTCTACATTCAGGAGGCACCTTGGAAGCGCCTGCAGAAAGTAAGGATTTCAGGCAGCAGTTCCTGAGACATGATCACGTCTTGTTAGAATTTAATTTCACGAGTTCTCGTCACCCACGTCGACCCTGACCAAATTGCTTCCTCTCATGAACAAAACACTCCTCACTTCTTGTTTTGGAATCCTCAGCTCTCCTGATCTCGGTACCTGGCTTCAGTCCCCTACAATATCTGTGCTCCTGCACCCCCAGTGTGTCCTCAACTTTACTCAGTTCATCACTGTCTGCCAGCCGTCAAAGCTTGGAACGCCTGAAAACCCACTGCTAAATCTCTCTGCTTTTCTAATTCCCTCTTCCTCCTTTAAGGCATTTTACCAAAATCTATCCTCAACCAAAGTTATGGCCATTTTATCACTGGGCATGGCTCAGGGTTAAAGTTTGATTTTTCAGCAACTCATGGGTAGCATTTGGAATGCTTTATTACGGTGATTATATACAGGCAAGCTGCTGTTACAGCGAGTGGACAATTCTAGAGAGCATCAAAGTTGAGCCTGAATCATTCCAACTTGAAGCCACATGAGAGGATCCTTCAGCAGGAAGTGCTGAACATTGAGTGTGGTGCTGCAATAGCACAGCGGGTCAGGCAGCATTCATGGATCAGGAGAATCGATGTTTTAGGTATAAGCCCTTCATCAGGAATGTAGGGGGGGAAGGGCGCTGAGAGATAAATAGGGGAGTGGGGCTGGTGCTGGGGGGAAAGGTAGGTGGAATGGTGATTGGTGGGTGGAGGTAGGGAGTGATTGTGATAGGTTAGTGGGGAGGGCAGATAGATGGGAAGGAAGATGGACAGGTGGGTCAGGTCAAAAGAACTGTGCCAAGTTGGAAGGGTTGATCTGGGATGAAGTGAGGGGAGGGGAGATTTGGAAACTGGTGAAGTCAACGTTGATGCCATGTGGTTGTAGGGTCCTGAGGCGGAAGATGAGGCGTTCTTCATCCAGGCGGCGGGTGGCTTTGGTTTGGAGGTGGAGGAGGCCCAGGATTTGTATGTCCTTGGGAGAGTGGGAGGGGGAATTGGCCAGGGGGTGGTGGGGTTGATCGGTGCGTGTGGACCAGAGATGTTCCCTGAACTACCCCGTGAGTGTGCGCTCGGCCTCCCCGATGTACAGGAGACCACATCAAGAGCAACAGATGCGGTAAATGAGGTGGGAAGATGTGCAGGAAAAACTCTTCCGGATTTAAAATGATTGTTTAGGGCCTTGGATGGAGGTGAGGGGGGGAGGTGTGGGCGCAGATTCTGCACTTCGTGCGATGGTAGGGGAAGGTACCGGCTATGGAGGGTGGGTTGGTGGGGAGCGTGGACCTAACAAAGGGGGTTGCAGAGGGAATGGCCAGGGGTGGGCAGGTGGTGGGGTTTGATTGTGGGTGGCAGAAAAGGCAGAAGATGATGCAATACATCCGGAGGTTGGTGGGATGGAAGGTGAGGACTGGGGGGTTCTGTCCTTGCTGTGATTGAGGGTTGGGTTCAAGGGTGGAGGTGCAGGAAGTGGAGGAAATGTGCTGGAGGGCATTGTTGGCTACATGGGGGTAAAATTAAGGTCCTTGAAATAGGAGGCCATCTGGGATGTGCTGGAGTGGAATTATTCCTCCTGGGAGCAGATACGATGGAGTGGAATGGAGGCCGGGGTGGAGGGGGATGCAGGAGGTGTAGTACAGGTAGCTATGGGAGTTGGTCAGTTTGAATTAGATGTCCATGTTGAATCGGTCACCAGAGACAGAAATGGAGAGGTCCAGGAAGGGGAGGGAGGTGTCGGGGATGGTTCATGTGAACTTGGGGTCGGGGGTGGGGCTTGAAGTGTAGGTGAAGTTGATGAACTGTTCAATCTCCTCGTGGGAGCACGAGGCAGTGCCAATGCAGTCATTGATGTAGCATCTGCAGTCCTCGCTTTCTCCTAGCACTGACCACTGGCCAGGGGTAACAAGCTTTGCACGAGCATTAGGTGCAGAGGACAACTCTTGTAGCCTGTGTGTTCACTTTAGTTGAGGTTTACATTTTTAACTTTGCACACAGAATGTGGACTTCAGTTGTTTTTATTGCCCGTCCCTAGTTGCCCCTTGAGAAGGTGGGGGTGAGCTGCCTTCTTGAACCATTGCAGTCCATGTGCTGTGAGTTGACCCCCAATGCCCTTAGTGAGGGAAGTCCAGGATTCTGACCCAGCGACACTGAAGGAATGGCGATATATTTCTAAGTCAGGATGGTGAGGGAAACTTGCAGGGGGTGGTGTTCCCACGTATCTGATCCCCTTGTCCTTCTAGGTGGTAGTGACCATGGGTTTGGAAGATGTGAAGCAGCCTTGGTGAATTTCTTTCATGCCCCTTGTAGATAATGCACTCCTGCTGCCACTGTGCATTGGTGCTGGTGGGTGTGGCCACTTTGGTTGTGGTATCACTTATGTGGGCTGCTTTCTCCTGGATGGTGTCAAGTGTCTTGAGTGTTGTTGGAGCTGCCCCCATCCAGGCACGTGGGGAGTATTCCATCACACTCCTGACTTGTGCCTTGCAGATGGTGGACAGCCTTTGGAGAATCAGGAGGGGAGTTACTAGCCACAGGATTCCCAACCTCTGACACGCTCCTTATAGCTACTGTATATAAATGGTGAGTCCAGCTCATACAGGAGCAATCCTAACTCCCTGAGTGAATTGTGCCACACCACTCCTAGTATTTAAATTGTATTGAATAGAGTCATAGAGATGTACAGCACGGAAACAGACCCTTCGGTCCAATTCGTCAATGCCGACCAGATATCCCAACCCAATCTAGTCCCACCTGCCAGCACCCGGCCCATATCCCTCCAAACCCTTCCTATTCATATACCCATCCAAATGCCTCTTAAATGTTGCAATTGTACCAGCCTCCACCACTTCCTCTGGCAGCTCATTCCATACATGTATCACCCTCTGAGTGAAAACGTTGTCCCTTAGGTCTCTTTTATATCTTTCCCCTCTCACTCTAAACTTATGCCCTCCAGTTCTGGACTCCCCGACTCCAGGGAAAAGACTTTGTCTATTTATTCTATCCATCCCCTCATGATTTTATAAACTTCGATAAAGGTCATCCCTCAGCCTCCGACACTCCAGGGAAAGCAGCCCCAGCCTATTCAACCTCACCCTATACCTCAAACCCTCCAACCCTGGGAACATCCATGTAAATCTTTTCTGAACCCTTTCAAGTTTCACAACATCTTTCCCAAAGGAAGGAGACCAGAATTGCACGCAACATTCCAACAGTGGCCTAACCAATGTCCTGGATGTGGGGGTAAAGGTGATAGGTCAGAGAGGGGGGTGGAGCAGATAGATGGGAAGGAAGATTGACAGATGGGACAGGTCATGTGGGCAGTGCTGAGCTGGAAGGTTGGAACTGGAATAAGGTGAGGGGAGGGGAAATGAGGAAACTGGCCTCATGACCTGTCCCACCTGTCAATCTTCCTTCCTACCTATCCACTCCAACCTCCTCTCCAATCTATCACCTTTAACCCCACCTTCATCCACTTATTATACTCTCCCCAGCCCCACCACCCCAACCCCCACCTCATTTATCTCTCCACACCCAAAGCTCCTAGCCTCATTCCTGATGAAGGGGTCCTGCCCAAAACATTGATTTTCCTGCTCCTCGGATGCTGCCTGTGCTTTTCCAGCAACACACTCTCAACTCTGATCTCCAGCATCTGCAGACCTCATTGTCTCCTTTACATGAAGGTGCAAATTGTTGATTAATTTCCATTATCCTCCGGCATTTGGCCCATTGAGTCTGCTCCACCTTTCGATCATGGCTGATATGTTTCTCAACCCCATTCTCCTGCCTTCTCCCCATAACCCTCGATCCCTTACTAATAAAGAACTTATCTCTCTCTGCCTAACATAATTCAATTATTAAACTTAAATCTGAGTTAAACAATGTTTTATTTTATTAATTAATGTGTATCAGAGGGGTATGGGCTCAAGGCAGGCAATTAGGGTGAGGCTACATATCAGCCACAATCTTATTGAAGGCCGGAACAGGCTCAAGGGGCTGAATGGCCTTTCCCTGTTCCTGTGAAACGTGTTTACAATACACTCAATGACTTGGCTACCGTCCAGGATAGTGAGGGGGAACGAACCATAAACCAGTGAAGCTCGCCCTGAGAACAGATGTGCCTGTGGATTATATCAGCTTTGGGGGAAGGGTTTCCTTTGTAAATGAACCTTTCAGGTGCAAATCATCTCCAAACACAAACAGGATCTTTATACCCTCTGACAATCACAGCATGCCGGAGTGAGATAGACTGATCCTTGATCAATCAGGAAATCCATGGTTATAGAACATAGAACAGTACAGCACAGCACAGGCTCTTCGGCCCTCGATGTTGTGCTGACCTTTTATCCTATTCTAAGATCAGACTAACTGACATACCCTTCATTTTACTCTCATCCATGTGCCTATCCAAGAGTCGCTTAAATATCCCTAATGTCTCTGACTCTACTACCATCTCTGGCAGTGCATTCCACACACCCAGCACTCACTGTGTAAAGAACCTACCTCTGACATCCTCCCTAAACCTTCCTTCAATCACCTTAAAATTATACCCCCTCGTGATAGCCATTTCCGTCCTGGGAAAATGCCTCTAGCTATTCACTCTATCTATGCCTTTCATCATTTTCTACATCTCTACTAAGTCACCTCTCATTCTTCTTCACTCCAATGAGAAAAGCCCTAGCTCCTGCAACCTTTCTTCATAAGACATGCTCTCCAGTCCAGGCAGCATCCTGCTAAATCTCCTCAGCACCCTCTCTAGAGCTTGCACCAACTTCCTATAATGAGGCGACCAGAACTGAACACAATATTATGCATGGTCTAACCAGCTCTATAGAGCTGCAGCATAACCTCGCGGCTCTTAAACCCAATCCCCCTGGTAATGGAAGCAAACACACCATACACCTTCCGAACAACCCTATCACCTTGGGTGGCAACACTGAGGGATCTATGGACATGGACTCTGTTCCTCCACACTGCCAAGAATCCTGTCTTTAACCCTATGTACTGCATGCAAATTCAGCCTTCCAAAGTGAATCACTTCACACTTTTCCAGGTTGAACGCCATCTGCCATTTGTCAACCCGGTTGTGCTTCCTGTCAATGTCTCATTATTGGAGAAAGTGAGGTCTGCAGATGCTGGAGATCAGAGCTGGAAATGTGTTGCTGGAACAGCGCAGCAGGTCAGGCAGCATCCAGGGAACAGGAGAATCGACGTTTCGGGCATAAGTTCCTGAAGAAGGGCTTATGCCCGAAACGTCGATTCTCCTGTTCCAGCAACACATTTTCAGCACTGTCTCATTATGACCTACAACAGCCCTCCACACTATCCACCACTCCACAAACCTTCCTGACATTGGCAAACTTACTAACCCACCCTTCCACTTGCTTATCCAAGTCGTTTATAAAAATCACAAAGAGCGGAGGTTTCAGAACAGATTCTTGCGGAGCACCACTGGTCACCGAGCTCCAGGCTGAATACTTTCCATCTACTACCACCCTCTATCTTCTACGGGCCAGCCAATTCTATACCCAGAGACAGGTTTCCCTGTATCCCGTGCCTCCTTACTTTCTGAATGAGGTGGGGTGGGAAGCGGATGTGAGGACTGTCGGATCAGCCATGCTCCTAGTGATGGCAGAGCAGGCTTGAGGGGCTGAACAGCCTCCTGTTGTTCCTATTCTTGTGGTGTTACAGATGCACACCATTTTGAGGGGAAAAGGAGGATGTCTGTTATCTGGGACACTTGGTGAGATTCTGCTGGGTGTGCTGAGTCCGATATGGATCTAAGAGGGTTCTGCTGGTTTGAGGACAGGATAGTGGAGATGACTGGATGTTGGCCGAGTTGCTGCTTTCCCTCTCCCTCAGTTGTGCACTTGCTTGTGAAGGAGATCTGCTTGTGTGTTATTTGACTGTGCTGGGTACAGTGATACCTGGTCAAAGTCAATATTGAGGCTGCTGCTTGAATCCTTCAATATGCCCATCTCACACTTCCTTTGGCTATCTGGACAGCCACTCTCAGCTTCAAGCTTTTCCCCCCCCCTGCCCCAGTGAAGGTTCCCTCTGGCAAATGGGCATTCTGATTATGTAAAGTGACCACAATCCCAGAGATGCTTCTGGTGAGTAGAATCTGAGGGTTGGAAATGTGTTGCTGGAAAAGCGCAGCAGGTCAGGCAGCATCTAGGGAACAGGAGAATCGATGTTTCGGGCATTAGCCCTTCTTCAGGAATGAGGGAAGTTGGTCCAGCAGGCTAAGATAAAAGATAGGGAGGAGGGACTTGGGGGAGGGGCGTCGGAAATGTGATAGGTGGAAAGAGGTCAAGGTGAGGTGATAGGTCAGACTGGGGTGGGGGCGGAGAGGTCGGGAAGAAGATCTCAGGTTAGGAAGGCGGTGCTGAATTTGATGGATTTGACTGAGACATGGTTGGGCGAGGGGAAATGAGGAAACTGGTGAAATCCGAGTTCATCCCTTGTGGTTGGAGGGTTCCTAGCCGGAAGATGAGGCATTCTTCCTCCAACCGTCGTTTTGTTGTGGTCTGACGATGGAGGAGTCCAAAGACCTGCATATCCTTGGTGGAGTGGGAGGGGGAATTGAAATGTTGAGCTACAGGGTGGTTGGGTTGGTTGGTCCGGGTGTCCCAGAGGTGTTCTCTGAAACGCTCCGCAAGTAGCTGGCCTGTCTCCCCAATATAGAGGAGGCCACATCGGGTGCAAAGGATGCAATAGATGATGTGTGTGGAGGTACAGGTGAATCTGTGGCAGATATGGAAGTTTCCTTTGGGGCCTTGGAGGGAGGTGAGGGGGGAGGTGTGGGTGCAAGTCTTGCACCTGCGGTTGCAGGGGAAGGTGCTGGGAGTGGAGGTTGGGTTGGTGGGGGGTGTGGATCTGACGAGGGAGTCACGGAGGGAGTGGTCTTTACGGAATGCTGATAGGGGAGGGGAGGGAAATATATCCTTGGTGGTGGGGTCCGTTTGGAGGTGGCGGAAATGGCGGCGGATGATGCGCTGTACATGGAGGTTAGTGGGGTGGTAGGTGAGGACCAGTGGGGTTCTGTCCTGGTGGCGGTTGGAGGGGCGGGGTTCAAGGGCGGAGGATCGGGAAGTGGAAGAGATGCGGTGGAGGGCATCGTTGACCACGTCGGGGGGGGAAATTGCGGTCCTTGAAGAAGGAGGCCATCTGGGATGTGCGTTTTTGGAACTGGTCCTCCTGGGAGCAGATACGGCGGAGTCGAAGGAATTGGGAGAATGGGATGGCGTTTTTACAGGGGGCAGGATGGGAGGAGGTGTAGTCCAGGTAGCTGTGGGAGTCGGTTGGTTTGTAGTAGATGTCCGTGTTGATTCGGTCGCCTGAGATAGAAATAGAAAGGTCGAGGAAGGGGAGGGAGGAATCTGAGACTGTCCAGGTGAATTTGAGGTCGGGGTGGAAGGTGTTGGTGAAGTGGATGAACTGTTCAACCTCCTCGTGGGAGCACGAGGCGGCGCCGATACAGTCATCGATGTAGCGGAGGAAAAGGTGGGGGGTGGGGCCAGTGTAGTTGCGGAAGATGGATTGTTCCACATATCCAGCATCTGCAGACCTCACTTTCTCCTCAAAGAATCTGAGGGTTACCTTGGCCCAGGAGACCTGCAGTGTGGAAGCAGGCCATTTGGCCCATCAAGTCCACACTCACCCTCCAAAGGACATCCCACCTAGAACCATCCCATCTCTGACACCCTGCATTCCGTGTGGCCAATCCACCTAACCTGCACATCTTTGGACTGTGAGAGGAAGCCAGAGCACCCAGAAGAAACGCACGCAGTTACAAGGAGAACATGCAGACTCCACACAGTCACCCAAGGGTGGAATCGTACCCAGGTGCCCAGTGCTGTGAGGCAGCAGTGCCAACCACTGAGGCACTGTGCTGCCCCAGAGATGGTGGGACCCTCACAGTAACCTCAGCCAGTATGCTGACATGAACAGAACAACTGAGAACATGGGAAGTTATTCACTGTCTTTGAAAGAAAATCCAGTTAATCCCCCTGCTCATTCCTGCCAGTCTGTTTTCGTTTTTCAATCAGGATAACCTTCTGACTGTTATTAATGAATCAGTTTGCTTTGACCTTACAAGCAATGCTTTTCAGCACAGTGTTTCACAATGACCTTCAATTTATTCACCTGTACCTTACTGCTCTTCACATGCTGACCAGGAAAATGAAGGAATGTATCTGAATTTGTTTTTAATACAGGACGGTGCAGGCCATGCACACGCCTTTGTTCACACTCCTGAAGCAACACGTTTTTGTGAAGTTGAACAGATTGAGAATGGTAAGCCTTTGGTTCCAGTCCTTGTTATTTTCATTGCTGAAGAGATTTCAAATCTGACTAACCTCAGGAGTGATTTAACCAGCTGGTCACTGAAGCTGTTGTAGAGCAGTAACCAACCGGGAGAAAGTGAGGACTGCAGATGCTGGAAATCAGAGCTGAAAATGTGTGGTGCTGGAAACGCACAGCTGGTCAGGCAGCTTCCGAGGAGCAGGCAAACCGATGTTTCAGGCAAAAGCCCTTCATCAGGCTGGTAGTCACACCTCAGTTGCAAGAAAGAGGCAGATGGGTTACGGTCAAGGGACAGGAGGGAACCAGCAGGCAGTATAGGGAATCCCTGTGGCTGCTCCCCTCAACAACATGGAAACTGCTGCGGGGGTGGGGGGTGGGGACTTGCCAGGGGTACACCATGGGGTACAGTTCTCTGGCACAGAGTCTGTCCCTGTTGCTCAGAAGAGAAGGGGGAAGAGGAGCAGAATATTGGGGACTCATTGTTAGGGGGACAGATAGGAGGTTCTGTGAGCATGAGAGACACTCACGGCAGGTGTGTTGCCTCCCAGGTGCTAGGGTTCATGATGTCTCGGATCGTGTTTTT
Organism: Chiloscyllium plagiosum; assembly: GCF_037043375.1. Classification (NCBI taxonomy): domain Eukaryota; kingdom Metazoa; phylum Chordata; class Chondrichthyes; order Orectolobiformes; family Hemiscylliidae; genus Chiloscyllium; species Chiloscyllium plagiosum. Next base: position 6,772,754 of record NW_028270147.1, read on the forward strand.
GGCATCCTTGAGGGGGAGGGGGAGGGGGAGCAGCCCCGAGTCATAGGCACCAATGACATCGGTAGGAGAAGGGATAGGGATTTAAGGCAGAAATTCAGGGAGCTAGGGTGGAAGCTTAGTGCCAGAACAAACAGAGTTGTTATCTCTGGTTTGATCCCCATGCCCATGCCTCTACAAACAGGATGGTCTTCACCTGAACCAGAGAGGTACCAATATCCCTGGGAGGAAATTTGCTAATGCTCTTCGGGAGGATTGAAACTGATTCGGCAAGGGGGTGGGAACCGAAATCGTAGCTCCAGTGTGTAAGAGGTTCAGAGCAGTGAGTTCAGAAATAAGGTTTCAAGGTCGCAAGAGTCCACTGGCAAGCAGGAAGTTGATTTGAAGTGTGTTTATTTCAAAGCCAGGAGTATCTGGAATAAGGTGGGTTAACGTGCACCATGGGTTGATACCTGGGACTTTGATGCTGTGGCCACTTCGGAGACATGGATAGAGCAGGGACAGGAATGGTTGTTGCAGGTTTCAGGATTGAGATGTTTCAGTAAGATCAGAGAAGATGGTAAAAGAGGGGGAGGTGTGGCATTGTTAGTCAAGGACAGCATTATGGTGGCAGAAAGGACGTTTAAGGATTCTTCTACTGAGGTAGTATGGGCTAAGGTTAGAAACAGGAAAGGAGAGGTCACCCTGTTGGGAGTTTTCTATAGGCCTCCGAATAGTTCCAGAGATGGAGAGGAAAGGATTCTTGATAGGAGTGAGAGTGACAGGGTAGTTGTTACGGGGGACTTTAACTTTCCAAATATTGATTGGAAATGCTATAGCCTGAGTATTTTAGATGGGTCAGTTTTTGTCCAATGTATGCACGATGGTTTCCTGACAAGGAGAAAGTGAGGACTGCAGATGCTGGAGATCAGAGTCAAGAGTGTGGTGCTGGAAAAGCACAGCAGGTCAGGCAGCATCTGAGAAGCAGGAGAATCGATGTTTCAAGTTTTTGCGCCAAACGTCGATACCCCTGCTCCTCGGATGCTGCCTGACCTGCTGTGCTTTTCCAGCATCACACTCTCGACAGTATGTAGACCAGCCAACAAGGGGCGGGGCCACATTGGATTTGATACTGGGTAATAAACCCAGCCAGGTGTTAGATTTGGGGGTAGGTGAGCACTTTGGTGATAGCGACCATAATTTGGTTATGTTTATTTAGTGATGGAAAGGGATAATTATATACCGGAGGGCAAGAGTTGTTGCTGGGGGAAAGGGAATTATGATGCGATTAGGCAAGATTTAGGATGCAGAGGATGAGAAAGGAAACTGCAAGGCACAATTGAAATGTGGAGCTTGTTCAAGGAAAGCTACAGCATGTCCTTAATAAGTATGTACCTGTCAGGCAGGAAGGAAGTGGTCGCTTGAGGGAGCTGTGGTTTACTAAAGAAGTTGAATCTCATGTCAAGAAGAAGAAGAAGGCTTATGTTAGGATGAGGCGTGAAGGCTCAGTTAGGGTGGTTGAGAGTTACAGGAAAGACCTAAAGAGAGAACTAAGAAGAGCCAGGAGAGGACAAGAGAAGTCGTTGGCAGATAGGATCAAGGAAAACACTAAAGCTTTCTATAAGTATATCAGGAATAAAAGTCTGACTAGAGAAAGATTAGGGTCAATCAAGGACAGTAGTGGGAAGTTGTGTGTGGAGTCTGAGGAGATGGGGAAGTGCTAAATGAATATTTTTCATCAATATTCATCTTGGAAAACGACAATGTTGTTGAGGAGAATACTGAGATACAGGCTACGAGACTGGACAGGATTGAGGTTCACGGGAAGGAGTGTTAGCAATTCTGGAAAGTGTGAAAATAGATAAGTCCCCTGGGCTGGATGGGATTTATTCGAGGATTCTCTGGGAAGCCAAGGAGGAGATTGTTGAACTTTTGGCTTTGATCTTTATGTCGTCATTGTCTACGGAATAGTGCCAGAAGACTGAAGGATAGCAAATGTTGTCCCCTTGCTCAAGAAGGGGAGTAGAGACAACCCTGGTGATTATAGACCAGTGAGTCTTACTTCGGTTGTGGGTAAAGTGCTGGAAAAGGTTATAAGAGATGGGATTTGTAATCATCTAGAAAGGAATAAGTTGATTAGGGATAGTCAACACGGTTTTGTGAAGGGTAAGCCGTGCCTCACAAACCTTATTGAGTTCTTTGAGATGGTGACCAAAATGGTGGATGAGGGTAAAGTGGGTGATGTGGTGTATATGGAGCTCAGTAAGGTGTTTGATAAGATTCCCCACGGTAGGCTATTGCACAAAATACAGAAGCATTGGATTGAAGGTGATTTAATGGTTTGGATCAGAAATTAGCTAGCTGAAAGAAGACAGAGGGTGATGTTGATGGGAAATGTTCATCCTGGAGCTCAGTTACTAGTGGTATACCGCAAGGATCTGTTTTGGGGTCACTGCTGTTTGTCATTTTTATAAATGACCTAGATGAGGGCGTAGAAGGATGTTGCAGGTTACAGAGGGACATAGATAAGCTGCAGAACTGGATTGAGAGGTGGCAAATGGAGTTTAATGCAGAAAAGTGTGAGGTGATTCTCTTTGGAAAGAGCAACAGGAATAAAGAGTATTGGGCAAATGGTAAGATTCTTGGTTGTGTGGATGAGCAGAGAGATTTGGTATCCATGTACACAGATCCCTGAGTGTTGCCACCCAGTTTGATAGGGTTGTTAAGAAGGCATACAATGTGTTAGCTTTTATTGGTAGAGGGATTGTGTTTCAGAATCATAAGGTCATGCTGCAGCTGTACAAAACTCTGGTGCGGCCACACGGAGTATTGTGTACAGTTCTGGTCGCTGCATTATAGGAAGAGGAGGAGGTCGTGCCTGACAAACCTGTTGGAATTCTTTGATGCGGTGACAAGTAGGTTAGACCAGGGAAACCCAGTGAATGTGGTCTATCTAGACTTCCAAAAGGCCTTTGATAAGGTGCCACACGGGAGGCTGCTGAACAAGGTAAGGGCCTATGGTGTCCGAGGTGAGCTACTGGTATGGATTGAGGATTGGCTGTCTGACAGAAGGCAGAGAGTTAGGATAAAAGGTTCTTTTTCGGAATGGCAGCCGGTGACAAGCGGTGTCCCGCAGGGTTCAGTGTTGGGGCCATAGCTGTTCACATTATATATTAATGATCTGGATGAAGGGACTGGGGGCATTCTAGTGAAGTTTGCCGATGATACAAAGTTAGGTGGACAGGCAGGTAGTACTGAGGAAGTGGGGAGGCTGCAGAAGGATCTAGACAGTTTGGAAGAGTGGTCCAGGAAATGGCTGATGGAATTCAATGTGAGCAAATGCGAGGTCTTGCACTTTGGAAAAAAGAATACAAGCATGGACTACTTTCTAAACGGTGAGAAAATTCATAAAGCCAAAGTACAAAGTGCTAGTCGAGGATTCTCTAAAGGTAAACATGCAGGTTGAGTCCGTGATTAAGAAAGCAAATGCAATGTTGTCATTTATCTCAAGAGGGTTGGAATATAAAAGCACCGTTGTGCTACTGAGATTTTATAAAGCTCTGGTTAAGCCCCATTTGGATTACTGTGTCCAGTTTTGGTCCCCACACCTCAGGAAGGACATACTGGCACTGGAGCGTGTCCAGCGGAGATTCACACGGATGATCCCTGGAATGGTAGGTCTAACATACGAGGAATGGCTGAGGATCCTGGGATTGTATTCATTGGAGTTTAGAAGATTAAGGGGAGATCTAATAGAAACTTACAAGATAATACATGGCTTGGAAAGGGTGGACGTGAGGAAATTGTTTCCGTTAGGCGAGGAGACTAGGACCCGTGGACACAGCCTTAGAATTAGAGGGGGTAAATTCAGAACAGAAATGTGGAGACATTTCTTCAGCCAGAGAGTGGTGGGCCTGTGGAATTCATTGCCACAGAGTGCAGTGGAGGCTGGGACACTAAATGTCTTCAAGGCAGAGATTGATAAATTCTTGATGTCACAAGGAATTAAGGGCTACGGGGAGAATGCGGGTAAGTGGAGTTGAAATGCCCATCAGCCATGATTGAATAGCGGAGTGGACTTGATGGGCTGAATGGCATTACTTCCACTCCTATGTCTTATGGTCTTAGGAAGAATATGGAAGCTTTGGAAAGGGTTCAGAGGAGATTAACTAGGATATTGCCTGGTATGAAAGGATGGTCCTGTGAGGAACTGTTGAAGGACTTGAGGCTGTTTTCATTAGAGAGAAGAAAGTTGAGAGGTGACTTAATTGAGACATATAAGATAATCAGAGAGTTGGACAGTGAGAGCCTTTTTTCTCAGGTGGTGATGGCTAGCACGAGGGAACATAGCTTTAAATTGAGGGGTGATAGATTTAGGACAGATATCTGGGGTAGTTTCTTTACTCAGAGAGTAGTAGGGGCATGAAATGTACTGCCTGCAACAGCATTAGACTCACCAATTTCAAGGTCATTTAAATGGTCATTGGATAAACATATGGATGATAATGGAAAAGTGTAGGTTAGATGGGCTTCAAATTGTTTTTACAGGTCAGCGCAACAAGGGCCGAAGGGCCTATATTGTGCTGTAATGTTCTATCTTCTACGTTCTCCTGCTCCTTGGTGGAGAAAGTTGGGTGGCTCAGTGGTTAGCACTACTGCCTCACAGCGCCAGGGACCTGGGTTCGATTCCAGCTTCGGGTGACTGTCTGTGTGGAGTTTGCACATTCTCCTCTGGGTTTCCTCCCACAATCCAAAGATGTGCAGGTTAGAGGGATTGCCCAGCATGTTAGGTGCATTAGTCAGAGGGAAGTGAGTTACTCTTCGGAGGGTCGGTGTGGACTTGTTGGGCCAAAGGGCCTGTTTCTATAGTGTAGGTAATCTAATCTCGGATACTAGCTGACAGGCTTGCTTTCCCAGCATCACATTTTTTGACATGGAGGGCAGTAAGCTGTCAATTTTAGCTTAGATGGTGAACTTGCAATTCCATTTCCCACAGATTGCTTTATTCTCAATGCACTCCGAACTTCTGTGAATGTACAACAGAATCATAGGGTCCTTACAGCATGGAAACGAAGCCCTTTAGCCCATTGGCTCTGTATTGGTCACTAAACACCCATCTGTTCTAGCCCGTACCCTTGTATCTTACGGCTTTTTGAGTTCTTGTTGAGATCATTCCTAAATCTCTTGAGGATTCCCATCTGCACTACCCTTGCAGGTGGTGAGTTTTGGATAGCCACAACTCTCTGGGTGAAAAAAGTTTTTTCTCTACCTCTCTCTAAACCTCCTGCTCCTTACTTTAAAACCGTGTCCCCTTGCTACTGAACAGAAAGGTTTCATACAATCCCTACACGGTTTGGAAGTAGGCTACCCGACCCATCAAGCCCCCTGATCCTCCAAAGAACATGCTACCCCCTACCCTGTAACTCTGCATTCCCATTGGCTAACCCACCTACCACACCTAACCACCTAACCCATCCCTGGACACAATGGACAATTTAGCATGGCCAATCCATCCTAACCTGCACATCTTTGGACTGCGGGAGGAAACCGGAGCACCCGGAGGAAACACACGCAGACACGGGGAGAATGTGCAAACTCCACACAGAGTCACCCGTGGGTGGAATCGATCCCGGGTCCGTGGCACTGTGAGGCAGCAGTGCGAACTACTGAGCCACCATTTCTCGCTATCTACCCAGTCTATGTCCCTCAGACCTCAATTAGCACCCCCCCCCCCCCCAAATTTCCTCCACTCTGAGGAAAATAATCCTCACCTATCCAGCCTCTCCATCCTGGGCAACATCCTGGTGAATCTCCTCTGCACCCCCTCCAGTGCAATCACATCCTTCCAATAGTGTGAGGACCAGAAATGCACACAGTATTCCAGCTGTAGTTTGACTTTATGTTATATACAGTTCCACCATAACCTCCCTGTTCTTGTACTCCATGCCTCAAATAATAAAGGCAGACATTCTATATGCCTCATGACCACTATCATAGAGTCACAGAGTCAGAAAGATGCACAGCTCAGAAACAGAAGCCTCTGTTTCGTCCATCTCGATATCCCAGCCTAATCTAGTCCCACCTGCCAGCACCCAGCCCATATCCCTCTAAACTCTTCCTTTTCATGTACCCATCCAGATGCTTTTTAAATGTTGCAATTGTACCAGCCTCCACCACTTCCTCTGGCAGCTCATTCCATACCCGTACCACCCTCTGCATGAAAAAGCTGTCCCTTAGGTCTCTTTTATATCTTTCCCCTCGCACCCTAAGTCTATGCCCTCTAGTTTTGGACTCCCTCGCCTCAGGGAAAAGACTTTGTCTATTTATCTTATCCATGCCCCATAATTTTGTAAACCTCTATAAGGTCACCTCTCAGCCTCCGATGCTCCAGGGAAAACAGCCCCAGCCTGTGCAGCCTCTCCCTGTAGCTCAAACCCTCCAACCCTGGCAACATTCTTGGAAATCTTCTCTGAACCCTTTCAAGTTTCACAATATCCTCCGATAGGAGGTCTTGCTGCTTTCAAAGATCTGTGGATAGGCACAGCAAGGTCTCGCTGATCCTCCATACTTCCCAGGGTCCTGCCATTCACCATGTGCTCCCTTGCCTTGTCACTCCTCCCAAAATGCATCACTCCATACCTATTAGGATTGGATTCCATTTGCCACCATGCAGTCCATCTGACCACCTTGTCTATATTACCCTGTAGCCTATGGGTTTCCTTCTCGTTATTTATCACATCTCCAATTTCCATGGTATCTGCAAATGTACTAATCATACCTGCGACATTTATGTCAAGATTGTTAACTTACGCTGCAAGCAGTGAGGGATGCAGCACTGAACCCCATGGTACAGCACCGCTGGGCACGACTTTCCAGTCACAAAACAACTCTTCGCCTGTCAACTCCTGCTTCCTGCCATGAGCTAATCTTGGACCTCGTTATCCTGAATCCTACGAGCTCTTAGCTTCTTAACCCAGTCTGCCATGTGAGACTTTGTCAGAAGCTTTACTGAAGCCCATGCAGACTACATCAAATGGTTCCACAGGTCGGCGCAACATTGAGGGCCAAAGGGCCTGTACTGCGATGTAATGTTCTATCTTCTAACTGCACTATCCTCATCAGCACACCCAGTCACCTCCTCAAAAAAGTTCCAGCTTGTCGCACTTTGAATATTGTTGAGAAGAGACGTGCGCTGCTGAAGCATTCCATTTTAATTGTAAGAATGCCAAATTTCAAGCCATCTCAACAATTTACATTGTAGGAGAAGAGTGCCAATTGGCTGACAGGTTGGAAGGGACAAGTTGCGCTGAGGTTGGAACTGGCTGATGATTGAAGTGGCAAGATTCTTACCCACGTGCTCCTGTCCACTTTGCAGAACCCCCCGTGATTCATTCTGGATTGAAAGACATGAAAGTCTTAAAAACAACACAGTCTGGCTTTGAGGGATTCCGAAAAGATCGATTCACTACGCTGCCTGAAGTGAGGGACAGAGTGTTCTCCACCGTTGTGTTTGCTAAATGGCGTTACAATCGGCCCAGACATGTCAACTTTGATGCTGCCTGGTAGGAATTTGCTGCGTGTTAATGTCATACTTACAATTTGTCTTTTCTCTGGTCCTCACTTACAAGAGTGGAGCCATGGATTTCCACTGGATTGGTCAACCTTTACGGCCAATATATGGCAGCGGTTAACATCAAAACATAGAACATAGGAGCTGGAGTAGGCCATTCAACCCCTTTGAGCCTGCTCCACCACTCAATACTGATCATCCAACTCTTGGTTCTGTGATAATGGGCCACTTGCTGTTGCCAATCCAGACGGATTTTCTGTGAACAGTCCCTTTCCAAAAGGTTGGGAGCTGCCCCTTGTACCACCATTAAAAGGAGTCAGACTGTCTGTTGCCCGTGTGTATCGGGGATTATTGTGGTCCCAATAATACATAAGGGCTTCCCAGTGTATGTGGCCAATCCAACCATCGTGTCTCACAGGCTTAAAGGCTGGACGTTCCATCAGAGGTTCCTAAAGGTTTTCTCCATGACTTGTGGCACATATAGTCAGAAGTCAGCTGATATCCGGTTGTAGTCTAACAGGAATATTTGAAATCACAAGTTTTTGGAGTGCTGAAGCATCACCTGACAGAGGAGTAATGCTCCAAAAGCTTGTGATTTCAAATAAACCTGTTGGACTGTAACCTAGTGGCAAGTGACTTTGAGTGTGAATTGGATTGAGGAAATTCTGGGTGTGTTTGGGGTCTGACACATGGTAAATGCAAGTTTGATACCAATAGCAGTGACCCATACACTGAGAATTCTCAACTTCAGGCAGTGAGGGATTGTCAGACAGGACACTGGTTAGGCCACTGTTGGAATATTGCATGCAATTCTAGTCTCCTTCCTATCGGAATGATATTGTGAAACTTGAAAGGGTTCAGAAAAGATTTACAAGGATATTGCCAGAGTTTGAGGATTTGAGCTATAGGGAGAGGCTGAACAGGCTGGGGCTGTTTTCCCTGGAGCGTCAGAGGCTGAGGGGTGACCTTTTAGAGGTTTACAAAATTATGAGGGGCATGGATAGGGTAAAGAGGCAAAGTCTTTTCCCTGGGGTCAGGGAGTCCAGAACTAGAGGACATAGGTTTAGGGTGAGAGGGGAAAGATATAAAAGAGATCTAAGGGGCAACTTTTTCACGCAGAGGGTGGTACGTGTATGGTATGAGCTGCCAGAGGATGTGGTGGAGGCTGGTACAATTGCAACATTTAAGAGGCATTTGGATGGGTATATGAATAGGAAGGGTTTGGAGGGATATTGGCCGGGTGCTGGCAGGTGGGACTAGATTGGGTTGGGATACCTGGTCGGCATGGACAGGTTGGAACGAAGGATCTGTTTCTATGCTGTAAATTTCTATGAGCTATGATCTATAACTGATGGAACATTAGGACTAACCAGATGACTGTTTTCTCTAGGAATAGCGTGAAGGATGCTATCATTGAGACATTTGTTGGTCCCTATGACTCTGGAATATACTCTCCGTCTGTCCAGAAGTCCCTCTATGATGCTCAGTGCCTCTGTTTGAGCAGAGTTCCAGAGGTGAGTGTCTGGTTTAAGTAACTGCCTCCAATGTTTCTGTCAGTACCAGCCATTGCACAGAGTGGATGTCTACTGCTTATCCTCTGCTCTCACTATCTCACTGCAAGGCACTGGTCAATGCAATCACTAATCTTTTCACACTTTGGGAATATCAATTTCCCACACTCCTTCCCATTATAAAATGGAGGCAGTTTTCTTCATTACGAGGGACACTACTGAATGGTACCCATGACAACTATCTCGGTTTTCATGGTGGAAGACACCAGCAGCATTCCAGAACTTCAGGAGAGTCAGGGAGCAGAGGGGAGTGTAGTGGCCATCACTAAGGAGAAGGTGCTGGAGAAGCTGATAGGTCTGAAATTGGATAAATCAACTGGGCTAAATGGGCTACACTCCAGAATTCTGAAAGAGATAGTGGAGAAAATTGTAGAGGTATTGGTGGTGATCTTTCAGGACTCACTGGAGTCAGGGAGGCTCCCAGAGGAATGGAAAATGGCTAACATAACACCCATACGAGAGAGGGAAAAGACAGAAAATTATAGGCCTTGACCTCAGTCATTCATAACATTTTAGAGTCCATTATTAAGGATGAGTTTGTGGAGGACTTGAAAGGCATGGTAAAATAGGGCTGAGTCAGCATGGCTTCATCACGGGAAATTGAAAAGTGTGGTGCTGGAAAAGCGCAGCAGACCAGGCAGCATCGGAGGAGCAGGAGAATCGACGTTTCGGGCATGAGCCCTTCTTCACGAGCCCTGATTCCTGAAGAAAGGTTCATGCCCGAAACGTCGATTGTCCTGCTCCTCAGATGCTGCCTGACCTGCTGCACTTTTCCAGCACCCCACTTTTCAACTCTGGTCTCCAGCATCTGCAGTCCTCACTTTCTCCTACTTCGTCAAGGGAAAGTTGTGCCTAAAAATCTGTTACAATTCTTGAGGAGGTAATGAGCAAGTCAGACAAAGGAGAGGCTGTGGACATCACCTATTAGGATTTACAGAAGGACATTGACAAAGTGACACTGAGGAAGCTGCTAAATAAAAGCTCATGATGACAGGGAAAAGGTACTGGCTGGATGGAGGATTGGCTGACTGGCAGAAGGCAGTGAGTAGGGAACAAAGGATCATTTTCAGGATGGCAGCCAGTGAATGGTGGAGTTCCACAGGGGTCAGTGTTGGAATCACGACTATTCATGTTATACATTAACAATTAGGCGGCACAGTGGTTCAGTGGTTAGCACTGCTGCCTCACAGCGCCAGGATCCCAAGGTTCAATTCCAGCCTCAGGTGACTGTGTGGAGTTTGCACATTCTCCCTGTGTCTGTGTGGGTTTCCTCCCACAGTCCAAAGATGTGCTGGTCAGGTGGATTGGCCATGCTAAATTGCCCAGAGTGTTAGGAGCAATAGTCAAGAGGGCAGTGGGTCTGGGTGGGTTACTCTTCGGTGGGTTGGTGTGGACTGGTTGGGCCAAAGGGCCTGTTTCCACATTGTAGGGAATCTAATCTGTGAAGGAACTGAGGACATTGTTGCTAATTTGGAAGATGATCCATGGATAGACGAAGGGACAGGTAGAATTGAGGCAGTGAGGAGGCTGCAGAAGGACTTTTGTAAGGTTATGCACTTTGGTCGGAAGAATAGAGGTGTAGACTATTTTCCAAATGGAGAAAGGCTTTGGGAATCTGAAGAACGAAGGGACTTTGGAGTTCTAGTTCAGGATTCTGTTAAGGTTAACATGCAGGTTCAGTTAGCAGTTAGGAAGGTCAATGCAATGTTCACAATCATTTCAAGAGGGCTAGAATACAAGAGCAGGGATGTACTGCTGAGGCTGTGGAAGGCTCTGGTCAGGCCACATTTGGAATATTGTGAGCACTGTATCTAAGGAAGAATGTGCTCGCTTTGGAGAGGATCCAGAGGAGGTTTACAAGAAAAAACCCCAGAAATGAGGAACTTCTCATGTGAGGGATGGTTGAGGTCTCTGGGTCTGTACTCTGGCATTTAGAAGGATGAGGGGAATCTAACTGAAACTTACAGAATACTGGGTTAGGTTAGGTGTACTATTTAGTCTGAGTGGGTCACTCTTCGGAGGTTAGGCTGAAGGGCCTAGTTCCACAAGCGAGAAAAGAGGTGGGGAGGAATTTCTTCAGCCAGAGGGTGGTGATTCTGTGGAACTCACTGCAGAGCACTGTGGAGGCCAAGTCTTTGAGTGTATTTGCAAGGATAGATAGGTCCTTGATAAGTAAGGGAACCAAGGGTTACAGGGAGAAGGCAGGAGAATGGGGTTGAGAAATATATCAGCCATGATTGAATGGCAGAGCAGACTCGATGGACTGAATGGCCTAATTTCTGCTCCTTTATCGAATGGTCATGGCATTTTACAAAAACCCGTTTGGTTTACTGATATCCTTTAGGAAAGGAAATCTGCCATGACTCCAGATCCACAGCAATGTGGTTGAGTCCTAATTACCTTCTGTAATGACCCAGTAAGATACTCAGTTACAAGGGCAACTAGGGGTAGGCAACAAATGCCAGCCTCGCCAGCAATATCCACATCCCACGAGAGAATAAATAATTAAATATTGATTCCTTCGCTGCTGAGCTAAATACTAACCTGCACTATGTCCCTCTGAACTGTTCACCTTCGATTGCCAATACCCCAAATCCTAATATTCTAGTGTAGCTGAACACTGTGTCATTCTCAGGACAAACAATGCTAGAATGGATTACTGTATCATTGAACTTAAAGGTTACGTTTATTTGCTGACATAATGACGTAAGGCTTTGTGTGCGAGGGACAAGTTCAAAGTTTGCAAATGACACGAAACTTGTATGAATTGCAAACTGTAGGGGAGACAATGTGGAACTCCTGAAAGGTCTTTGACAAGTCGGTAGAGTGGATGGATAGGTGGCAGAGGAGGTTCAATGCAGAGAGTGTGAGGTGATGCAGTTTGGTCTGAAGAAAGTTGAAAAGCAAAATGAGAAAGGGGGTGCAATTCTAAAGGGGTGTAGGAACAGAGAGACCTGGAGGTATATGTACACAGATCACTGAAGGTGGCCAAGCAGGTGGGGAGAGCAGTTAATAAAGAAGACAGTGTCCTCGGCTTTATTAGTAGGGATGTAGAGTACAAACAGCAGGGAGATGATATGTAACTTGTATAAGACACTTGTTAGATCTCATGCTGGAGTACCACGTGCAGTTGTGAGCACCACATTATAGGAGAGATGTGAACCTATTGGAGAGCGAGTGCAGAAGCGATTTACAAGAATAGTTCCAGGAATAATTTATTTCAGTAAGGCGTTTGATAAGGTCCCCCATGGTAGGCTACTGCACAAAATACAGAGGCATGGGATTGAGGGTGATTTAGTGGTTTGAATCAGAAATTGTCTAGCTGAAAGAATAGAAAGGTGGGTTAGTAAATTTACGAAAGGTACAGTTGTGGATAGTGATGAAGCAGAGGGACACAGAGAAGCTGCAAAGCTGGGCTGAGAAGTGACAAATGGAGTTTAATGCAGAAAAGTGTAAGAAGATTCACTTTGGAAGGAGTAACAGGAATGCAGAGTCCTGGGCTCTTGGTAAGATTCTCAGTAGTGTAGGTGAGCAGAGAAATCTCGGTGTCCATGTACATAGATCCCTGAAAGTTGCCACCCAGGTTGGTAGGGCTCTTAAGAAGGCATATGGTGTGTTAGCTTTTACTGGTAGAGGGATAGAGTTTCAGAACCATGGGGTCATGCTGCAGCTTTACAAAACGCTGGTGCAGCCGCACTTGAGGTATTGCGTACAGTTCTGGTCACCGCATTATAGGAAGGATGTGGAAGCTTTGGAAAGGGTTCAAAGGAGATTAACTAGGATGTTGCCTAGTATGGAGGGAAGGTCTTAGGAGGAAACGTTGAGGAACTTGAGGCTGTTTTCGTTAGAGAGAAGAAAGCTGAGAGGTGACTTAATTGAGACATACAAGATAATCAGAGGGTTAGATCGCTTGGACAGTGCGAGCCTTTTTCCTCAGAAGGTGATGGCTAGCATGAAGGGGCATAGCTTTAAATTGAGGGGTGATAGATATAGGACAGATGTCAGAGGTAGTTTCTTTACTCAGAGAATAGTAGGGGCATGAAATGCACTGCCCGCAACAGCATTAGACTCACCAACGTCAAGGCCATTTAAATGGTCATTGGATAAACATATGGATGATAATGGAAATGTGTAGGTTAGATGGGCTTCAAATTGGTTTTACAGGTTGGCGCAATGAGGGCCGAAGGGCCTGTACCGCGCTGTAATGTTCTATGTTCTAATAAGAAGCTTCAGCGATGAGAATAAATGGAAGAAGCGGGGATTTTTCTCCATGGAGAGGAGGCTGACAGGAGATTTGATAGAGGTTTTGAAAACCGAGAGAGGGGCTGGATAGAGTAGACAGGGAGTATTTTTCATGTGATGTGGGTGTTTTTGGCAAAGCTATTTGTAAAAAAAAAACCGGAAATACACTGAAACAAGGATAATGTTAGAAAACGTTTTCTCACCGAGCGAGGAGTTAGGGTGTGCAATTCACTGCCTGGAAAGGTGGTGGAAGAAGGTTCAATTGAGGCATTGAAGAGGGGCACTGGATGATATTTTGAATAGAAACGGTGTTCAGGAATATGCGGGGAAAAGATAGGAGGGTGGCAGTAGATGAGAGAGCCTGACCTTCCAAACGCACAACTACTCCCATCTGGCAGCAGATACATGGGAACACCATCACATTCCAGTTCTCCTCCAAGGCACTCACCGTGCTGACTTGGAAATCTATCACCATTCCTTCAGTGTTGTGGGTCAAAATCCTGGAATTCCCTCCCTCGTGGCATTGTGGGTCAATCCACAGCAGGTGGGCTGCAGTGGTTCAAGAAGGCAGCTAACCCCCAATTTCTCAAGGGGCAACTAGGGATGGGCAATAAATGCTGGGCCCAGCCAGCAATACCCACATCCCACAAAGAAATGAACAAGAAACACAGTAGAGCTGGTGAAGGCAAGATGGTCCGAATAGCCTCCTCAATGCTGTAACAATTCTGTGATTATATTAATTCATCAAAGGGGCAGCCATGTTCTACTCAGTACTGAACGACAAAGGAACTGAGGTTTCCAATCAACCACAGACAGAGGCATTACTGGTCCCACACCAGTATAAGGACGTGCCAAGATTACTGATCAATAATTTGGTCTCTCACATCTCAAGTATACTTTACATCTCAGATTTGATTGCTCTATCCCACAGATTCACTGCCCACAAAAAAATCCTCCTTATCTTGGTATTAAATATACAACCTCTTACTCTGAGATGATACTCTCCAGTCCTTGACTCTCCCACAAGGTGAAACAACCTCTCTGCATCTCCCCTGTCAAGTCCCGTAAGAATCTTATGTTTCAAAAAGGTTATCTCTCATTCTCTCATGTTTTAACTCATCATGAACAGATTAGATTTTTACTGTCCCCATTCTACAGGTGGGATTCGAACCCACAGCTTTGAAAAGTCAGTGCGCAACAACCAAGCCATTGCTAATCAGAGAGTTCCTCTTGACATTATCAGTAGACACCATCCCAAACCCAAGTGTGATCAGCAATGTCCAGCAGAAGAGACTGAAACAGAATTTCCTGATGCATTTTAAAATTGAAAGCCAAATGGCTTTTCAAACAAGGAGGATTTTAGAATATCTAAGATATTGCATATGTTTCCAATCTCATTCAAAACCTTGTTAAAAATGTCATTGAAAAGTATACCTTCATCTGTAATGTAACTTAATGATAGATCACTAGTATCTATTTTTTTTTTGTTTTAAGATGGAAGAGATTGAAATGGTCATGCCTAATAAACATTACTTTACAATTGATATGACGAAATTTGGAATTCATGAAAATAATGAGGTAAGCGGGGTCTGATAGATATTTTGAGTATTGCTTCAGATCTGTTCTTAAAGGGTCTAACACATTGGATAAAAATCTGGTAAAATAGCTTATTTCAGGCTGGCTTCTTCAACCCTGTTTTACAAACAGTAATTACCTGCAACTGGCAAAGGTTTTGCATTAAATTGTCCAGCTGGATGTTAAACAGGTTCAAGTTATCAAGACAATAGATTTTACACATCTTTATAACAATGGTTCAACCAATTGTAAGATACCACATCATCTGATGTACCATCAGTAGCTTGTCTCAGAGGGGAGTGAACCTGTGTAATTCTTTACCACAGACGGCTGTCAAAGCTGGTCATTAAATACCAGGGGTGGCATGATGACTCAATAGTTGGCACTGCTGTGTCACAGCGCTAGGGACCCGGGTTCGATTCCACCCTCAGGCGACTGTCTGTGTGGAGTTTGCACATTCTCCCCGTGTCTGCGTGGGTCTCCTCCGGGTGCTCTGGTTTCCTCCCACAGTCCAAAGATGTGCAGGTTAGGGTAGATTGGCCATGCTAAATTGCCCAGGGATGTGCAGGCTAGATGGGTTAGCCATGGGAAATGCATGGTTACATGGATAGGGTGGGGCTGGGTGGGATGCTCGTCGGAGGGTCGTTGTGAAGTCAATGGGCCAAATGGCCTGCTTCCACTTGTAGGGAGTGTGATGTGTAAGATACATTCAAGATGAGATAGTCAGATTTTTTAATCGGTGGTGGAATCATCAGTTAGGAAAAGGCAAGGAAAGTGAAACTGAGGATTATCAGATCAGCCATGTTATTGAATGGCGGGTCTGGGTGAGATGCTCTTTGGAGGGTTAGTGTGAATTTGATGGGCTGAATGGCCAACTTCCGCTCCTCCATCTTATGGTCTTATCAAATTAGTGCCTCACTTCAGAAAGATATGTAAGAATCCATTCAAATTCTGATGTCCATGTTTCTATGTGTTTTAGGTTCTATTGCCTTTGGATAACCCCTCAGGAAATATTTCAGGCACTGTACGGAGGGGATTCACATCCAAACTGTAGCAGAAGACGGTGCATGAGAAAGAAAGCAAAGAGAGGAGGAGAGATTAAACATTGAAGTGTCATTGGTGACTCAAATGCTCAAATTTAAAAAGGAAATGAACAAATCCCACATTGCCCACTGCAGCATGGATTAAATTAGAAGTTTGGTCACAGGTTAAGTGCCAAATCTTTGCAAATGTGTTTACCTTTATAAAACCTGAGGGTAGAATGTTAAGTCAATGTTTTAATGTTGGAATAAACACAAGGTCAGAAGTCACACGACATCAGGTTAGAGTCCAAAGGTTTGTTTGAAATCATAAGCTTTCAGCGCACTGAAGTTTCACCTGATGAAGGGGCAGTTCTCTGAAAGCTTGTGATTTCAAATAAACCTGTTGGATGATAACCTAGTGTCGTGTGACTTCTGGCCTTGTCCACCCCAGTCCAACACCAGCACCTCCACATCAGGAATAAACAGCTACTGGTACAGCATTAGATAGTCTAATGATGAAATGTACTTGGATGAACACTTGAAATGTCAGGACATTCAGGGTCAGGAGCCAAGTGCTAGAAAATGGGACAATTCAGACTTGATGGGCCGAAGGGCCTCTTCAGTGCTGTACGACTCTACAACAGACCAGCTCATATGTATGGACTGTACCCTCCCACGGTTTTTCCAAAACACATCTCCTACAATATTCGTCAAGGAACACCAAGCACAGGCAACCAGGCTTTAACCAACACCATATTATTTAAAAAAACATCAATGTAACATTTTTTTCTCTTAAGCAACACGTATAAATACTTTCAATGTACATCTGTATGCAAATTAAGATGACCGATTACAATACAATAAGTCAATAAAATCTGCAGTTATTATACACGGGAAAAAAAAATCATAATTTAACACATCACGCACAAAATACTTGTCGGGAGAAGCGGCCAGCGACTTGCTGCTGAAGAAGGTCCACATGTCTCTCACATGCTGTGTGCAAATTCACACAGCAATGAGGGTAACAGTGTCACCATCATTTGTTTTCAAGTTTTCAAAAGGCATACAAGTTGTAATACACTTAGACCGGTGCAAGCACAAGCTACAAATACAGGCTTTACCATCACAAACAAACACTCAGGGTTGAAGCATTCTGTGCATCTCTTTGCAGTGACCGATGCAAAACATTTTGGGTACAACCTCGGGTCCCACCACGAGCTCCGAAAAGAGGGGGAAAAAAAGCCAACAGCAACCTGGAACTGTGTCCCCATGGGGGTCTCTCCGAAATCCCCTCCAGCTGCGCTTGGGGATACAGAGGTCCTTTATAAAGGTGCTGTGTGTGGATGGTTAGCTTGTCAATTCTTATTCATTAAAGCAAAACACTCCAGATGCTGGCAATCAGAAACAAACACACACAGAAATCACTGGAGAAACTCAGCAGGTCTGCCGGCATCTCTGGGGACAGAAACAGGAGAGAGAAACAGAGGTAATGCTGTGCGTCCACAGAATCCCTACAGTGTGGAAGCAAGCCATTCAGACCTCGAGCCTCCAAACTGCATCCCATCCAGACCCAATGCATCACCCGGCATGGTCTAAATCTGTGCCTAATTCTTGTGTTATTTTCCAATGTGAAGTAGGGACACTTGTGACAGTGGTAGTGGTCCAACCTCTAGACTATGGGACCTGGATTTAAATCCCACCTGCTCCACAGGTATGTAATAACTTCTCTGAATAGGTGGGTTAGGGGGAGAAAAACATATAGTGCAGACCTAATTGCTTACACTTTTACCTGGTTCGTGTCCTGCAGTTTTTTATATGTCAACAGAAATGAAACTGTACGGAACAGCTGAATAAGGACAACAGTGCCAAACAAGAAATGATCTAACACAATGCTGACCTTCGAAAATAGAGGGTTCAGCCACTTGTGCCTTTGATAAAGCAGAAATAGACTAGCAGCTAATGCAGTATCTAATGAGCGGGTGCGACAAATGCCAAAGTTTCTGCATATTTCACAGTTTATAAAACAGTGAGAGTTAACAGGCAGGAAAACTCCTGAAAACTCAGACCCACAAATACACACCTTTTTCACTGAATTAGTGAAGCCAACAGTTGCTTTGGTAAAATGTTCATTTCTGCTGCAGACAATGAAATGAGAAGGATCACCGTCGCTGTGAATTCATTAAACTGGACACACCCCATCTCAGGGCAGTTGCTTCCCAAACTTTCTCCCCACCGTGATCCCATTTCAATTCGGGAAACTGTGTGAGGGAGGGGGCCAGTTATATCGGACACCCAGTGGTTATACCTTGGTCTGAAGTCTAGGGCAGCGATCGCCACCTCCAATCTCATAACCCCCAAAGTCTTAGCTCATTGTTTCACTTGGGGACCTACCGCCCCATTTTAGAAATGTCCTTACCAAGGGGCAAAATATGTGGCTGGTGCCAACACTGAGGTGTCAACATCTTGGGGGGCAGCTTCTACTAAACATATAGTTTTATATTTATTCATGGTACCTGGGTGTCACTGGCTGGGCCAGCATTTATTGCCTGTCCCTAGTTGCCCCTTGAGAAGGTGGAGGTGAGCTGCCTTCTTGAACTGTTGCAGTGCCTGTGCTGTAGATAGACCTACAATGCTTTTAGGGTGAGGATTCCAGGATTTTGACCCAGTGACAGTGAAGGAACAGCGATATATTTCTAAGTCAGGATAGTGAGCTGATGATTCCATGTACCTGCTGCCCCTTGGCCTTCTAGATGATAGTGATCATGGGTTTGAAAGGTGCTGTCTGAGGACCTTTGGTGAAATTTACCTTAAATTAACAAGAAATGGTGTCCTCCAAGATAGAAAATTACATCCTTGGTTTCTGGATTTTATGTCTGCTCTTTGGGTAAAAATCTTCACCAAGCAAGTAGACAGGATGGTGAAGGTGGCGTGTGGCATGCTTGTCTTTATTGGTTGGCGAATTGAGTACAAGAGTTAGGATGCCACGTTACAGCTTTATAAGACTCTGTTAGGCCGCACTTAGAGTATTATGTGCAATTCTGGTCACCACATTACAGGAAGGATGTGGAAGCTTTAGAGAGGGTGTAGAAGGGGTTTGCCAGGATGCTGCCTTGATTAGATGGAATGAACTGTAAGGAGAGGCTAGAGAAACTCTGATTGTTTTCTCTGGAGTGGCAAAGGCGGAGGGGAAACTTGATAGGAGTTTATAAAATTATGAGATACATAGATAGGGCTGATGGTTAGAATCTTTTTCCCAGAGTTGAAACGTCTACAACTAAAGAGCATGCATTTGAGCTGATGGGGAAAGTTCACATGAGATGTGAGGGGCAGGTTTTTCACACAGACTGGTAGGAGACTGGAACATGCTGCCAGGGGTGGTGGCAGAGACAGATACAATAAGGAGGTTTAAGACACTTTTAGATAAGCACATGAATATGCAAGGAATGGAGGGATATGGACCAATGGGAAGGCAGAAGGGATGAGTTTAATTTGGCATCATGTTCGGCACAACATTGTGGGCCGAAGGGCCTGTTCCTATAGTACTTTGTTTTAAAAGACCTCCCTTTACTAATCAAAACCTGGGCTCGGACTGCACACCCACCATCCTCCCTTTCAAAATATTTCTTGAAAACAGCATTCAAAAAATAAACCCTGTTGGTCCTCAAATCTCGCAAGCTCCTCATTTCCCAAAAGATGATGATAACCCACCCAGCCACAGGTTGATTATAAATTGTTTCACCCCCAGGGCAGGGACATCTCTGTCTGGGCTAACCGTTACTGCTCGTCCCAATCTGCCCTTGAGAAGGTGAAAGGGAGTTGCCACTTGAACACACTGCAGTCCATCTGAATGAAGGTTACTTTATTTTAATGAAGATGATTGTGCGGTTTCAGTACCTGGCTAATTAAATCAAAATACTGCAGATGCCAGAAATCTAAAATAAAAACAGAAAGTGCTAGAGAAACGCAGCAGGTCTGTGGGGAGAGGAAGTTTCAAGTCTGATATGACTCATCTTCAATACCCTGTTGTCACTTTTAGATTTTGTGTAGTGCTTAACCATAAATAAATTCAACTATTTGGTATTAGCCTGTTGCAAGTTCAATGATAAACTATTAAAAAGGCTGGGATAACACTGTAAACAGCCCACATTTTGCAGTGTGAACATATGATCATAAGATTCCTGGTTAAAGCTGAGCATGCAATGCCACTCAATGTCTCATCTCTGAGCAACACAAATTTGACTTGGAGCGGTGCTACCAACTGCTTATGCAAATTTCCCACTGGGCTGTGAAAATGGAAGGGTGCGGCGGGGGGGTGAAATCTCTGAACTGTAACAACTTCACTTGTTGCTATATCTCAGCATGCGCTCAGCTTCCAACCATAGCTCGAGCAGAGAGGAAAAGAAACCATGGTCGGCAAGAAACAGAAGCAGCGGGAGAAACTCATAGCCGCTGTGGAGAGACTGCAGAGTTAACATTTCAGATCCAGCCACCCTTATTCAGAACTAAGCAGAAAGAGATTTGCTTCGGGGGTGGGGAGAGATTGAGAGAGAACTATATATAGAGAGAGAGTGAGAGAGAGAGCGAGAGGTTGAGAGAGAGAGCGAGAGGTTGAGAGAGGGAGGTTAAGAGAGAGAGGTTGAGAGAGCGAGAGGTTGAGAGAGAGACAGAGAGAGAGATAGAGCATTTTATTGTCCCTTACTTGTATCTGCTTGAAGACAAGTATCAACAGAAACTATGATGCTTGATACCACCTCGCCCCTAGCCCCTCATAGAGTCATAGAGATGTACAGCATGGAAACAGACCCTTCGGTCCAACCCGTCCATGCCGACCAGATATCCCAAGGAATCTAGTCCCATGTGCCAGCACCCGGCCCATATCCCCCCAAACCCTTCCTATTCATATACCCATCCAAATGCCTCTTAAATGTTGCAATTGTACCAGCCTCCAGCACATCCTCTGGCAGCTCATTCCATATACCTACCACCCGGTGTGTGAAAACATTGCCCCTTAGGTCTCTTTTATATCTTTCCCCTCTCACCCTAAACCTATGCCCTCTAATTCTGGACTCCCCAACCCCAGGGAAAAGACTTTGCATATTTATCCTATCCACGCCCCTCATAATTTCATCTTGGGATGTGCTAGAGACCTTCTAAGCATAGAACTTACATTGCCAAATCTATTCAAAGGCCGCGCCCTTCTACAATGAGAGCGAATCAGTCGTCTTCAGGTCAGTGTAGGTCACTAGTAATGGAAAATGTGATGGATAGTAATTGTCAAGGAGATTACTATTACTACATAATTTTCTATGTAAATACACAACACAGCAATCTGTAAAAATTATTAAACCATCCTCACTTTTCTGAATCTGGGGATATGAAATAGGGGCAATATTTTACTTTCAGGACGTGGGTGTCATTGGCTGGGCCCAGCATTTATTGCTCGTCCCTAATTGCCCCTCGAGGTGGTGGTGATAAGCTGCTTTGTTGAACCATTGCAGTCTGTGTGCTGTATGTACCTGGTCAACTTGCCATTTATTCTGAAGAAGGGTCACTTGACCCGAAATGTTAACTCTGATTTTTCTCAACAGATGCTGCCAGACCTGCTGAGGTTTTCCAGCAAATTCTGTTTTGTTTGTGATTTATAGCATCCAGAGTTTTTACGGATTTTATTTCGCAAATTATACAGAACTTCCTTTCATGAAGAATATGACCAAACGTTCTGAGCTGCATGTGGGTTGGGAATGAGGATGAATGGGGAGACAGAGACATAGTGGTGATCTCAGTGGCCTAGCAGTCCAGAATGCCTTCTGAGGATATGGGTTCAACTCCCACCCTGATAAATGGTCAAGCTTGAATTCAATGAAAAAAGAAAATCTGGAATAAAAAGTTAGCCTAATGGTAACCATGAAGACAACTGTTGCTTGTTGTAAAAACCAACTTGGTTTTTAAGGAAGGAAATCTGCCATCCTTACCCTGGTCTAGCCTACATGTGACTCCAAACTCACAGCAATGTGGTTGAATCTTAACTGCCCTTTGGGCAATTAGGGATGGACAATAAATGCAATTCACAAATGCAACGTCAGTACTCATTACAAGAGCAGGGATGTACTGCTGAGGCTGTATAAGGCTCTAGTCAGACTGCATTTAGAATACTGAGAGTGGTTTTGGGACCCGTATCTGAGGAAGGATGTGCTGGAATCAGTGGGTGTTCAGAGAGGGTTTACAGGAATGATCCTGGGGATGAAGGGATTGTCATTTGAGAACTCTGGGCCTGTACAGTTTAGAAGGACGAGAGGAATCTGACTGAAATTTCCAGAGGCCTGGATAGAGTGGAAGTGGAGATGCTACCACCAGGGGAGAGACTAGGACGCGAGGGCATAGCCTCAAGACTGAAAGGATGACCCTTTAGAACTGAGAGAGGGAGAAATTTCTGCATCCAAAGTGTGGGGAATCTGTGGAAGAGTCAGCGGACTGAAATGTTAACTCTGACTTCTCTTCACAGATACTGGCAGACCTGCTGAGCTTTTCCAGCAACTTCTGTTTTGTTGGTGAATCTGTGGAATCGATTGCTACAGAAGGCTACAGAGGCCAAGTCACTGAGCGTATTTAAGACAGATAGATAGGTCCTTGATTGGTAAGGAGATCAAAGGTTATGGGGAGAAAGCAGGAGAATGGGGTTGAGAAACAGATCAGCTATGATTGAATGGCGGAGCAGACTCGATGGGCTGAACAGCCTCATTCTGCTTGTGTA
Source organism: Chiloscyllium plagiosum (assembly GCF_037043375.1). NCBI lineage: Eukaryota > Metazoa > Chordata > Chondrichthyes > Orectolobiformes > Hemiscylliidae > Chiloscyllium > Chiloscyllium plagiosum. The sequence continues at coordinate 6,795,461 of NW_028270147.1, forward strand.
TTTTATGGTCTTAAGCTGGCCCTGCCAGCCACACACACTTTCCATGAATGTAAAGTAACTCCTTTTCATCCCTCCTTCTCTGTAACCATCAATCGGACCATCCGGCAATGAGTTTGACAATCACATCTCTTGTGTGCTCCACTTGGTTTGAGGCCTGGCTCCCTCCATGAACTGTTGGTGGGCGGGACCTTTACAGAGCTAGCGAACACCACTCCGTCTGGAAGGGAGTGCCTCGTTACTGACCCTCTGAAGCTCAACATGAGGCGAGGAAAGACAGGTCAGACCAAAATCCAAAAATCTACCACCTTGGGTTGGGCAACCTCACTCTTATCAGCTAAAAAGATGCACAGAAGCTGCGGACCCTTCAGCACAGAGCCAAAGCCACATTCCGAGACACAGCCTTCGGCACTAAAACTGACAAGAGAGTCAGTCAAACGCTAAAACTGGAAAGCCAGGTAAACTCTTCCAGCCATCCACCTGCACCCGCTTAAAGGCTACACGTTAATATAAAATGGAGGATTTCACAAACGTGGACATTATCTCTCTTGTAAAAGTGCCCAGGGCAAAAAATCCACAGTCAAAAGCAATGAATTATTGCAGGAGTCCCACAGCCGTCCGGTCAAGGGTTTGAGAGTTCCCTCAGGTCACGATCTTTACCGGAGTAAACACAACGTCAATCATTGGTGACGTCAAAGCACCACAGCTCAGAAGCAGATGGAAGAGAGCTCCCAGAGTTGATGCACACAGCCGTGTTGCCTCATTGAAGGTCGTGCTCCCTGCCCGAGGTCTCAAAAAGCACTCAAACAATTTCCTATGACACCGAGCGTCTGCAATCCACACTTACAAACAGGAGGACATTGTCCTACATGCAACCATCAGGAGGAATGGGGGAGGAGGTAGCCGTGAGGAAATGGCAGCTGGATTTCGACACCCCACTCCCCCTCCCTCTCCCACACCAACCCACCCCCAAAAGGTACCCGAGAGTTCACAGACCACCTGTAGCACTACAAGGAGCTGCTTTTCAGATGGCGTAACTGTAACGCTTTCACGTGGTACTCGTAAATCTTGAGTGCAGGGCCCAGCTTGATTGAGAGGCCTGTCAGAACGTCGCTTCTCTTCATGAGGAGTAAGGATTTGCCATCTATCTCCTACAAGGGAAAATCAAAACCACATCAATCATAGGCACTTTTAACAGTCTCAGTTAACAGAAACTCTGACATTGTGACGCACTGCTCCTGCTGTGTTTGCCGACAGTGACTGACACACACACACACAGGGGTCAGACACTGCTCTTAATCAGCCATGTACAGGGTTCAGGGTCATGGTGGTAGGGGGGTGGGGAGTTGGGAGAGAGATCAGACTGGGGTAAGGGTGTGAGTGGGTTTCTCTTGTCCCCTACTCCTCCTATCTCTGGGTCTCTCCTTCTCACCCCACCACTGAAGGGCTCTCCTTGCTGTCACTCCCCAAGCCACTGGTTCCTGGGCCCTCTATCCTTCTCCCTGGGGGAGTTTTCTCCCCTTTCTCACACCCCCTCCCAATCACTGGAGCGCAGATCAAAATAGCAGCTGAATCCCGGTGTGTGCACAGTAACGCAATGGCACGTGGTATTCCACGTGAGGTCTACATGATGATGGCAGTATTGGCATGTAGTGTCACACATGAGGCTTACATGATGACGGCAGTACTGGCGTGTGGTATCACACGTGAGGTGTACATGATGGCAGTGCTGGCGTGTGTGTTAGACATGAGGTATACATGATAATGGCGGTGCTGGTGTGTACTGGCATGTGGTGTCAGACATGATTTCTATATGATGATGGTGCTAGCGTGTATTGGTGTGTTTGTGTCAGACACGAGGTGTACATGATAATGGCGGTGCTGGCGTGTATTGGCATGTAGTGTCACACATGGGATCTACATGATGACGGGGTGCTGGCAAGTAGTGTCACACATGAGGTCTACATGATGATGGCAGTGCTGGCATATATTGGCGTGTGGTGTCACACATGATTTCTACATGATGATGGTGCTGATGTGTATTGACATGTGGTATCATACATGATGATGGTGCTGGCGTGTATTGGCGTGTTTGTATCAGACGTAAGGTCTGCGTGATGATGGTGGTGCTGGGAACTGTGTGTTCAAGAATGAGTGAGCCAGCTGTAGGTGTTATCAGTGCCAGCCAACACTGCCTACCATTTCAAACAAAACCGATCATTTGGCCAGTTCAGCAGTTTTCTCTATGGTTTTGCCTTTGATGGGAAGTGGCTAGACCAGCACTCGGCCACCGACGTTCCAGATTCTTCACCACATTGAAGCTGGGAAGGAGTTATCGCCTGAACCAGCTGCTCTTCACCACCCCAGACCCAAGATGTCTTACAATCTCTGACCTCCCTCCACTCCACTCCACTCCCCCAGCCCACTGCTCGGAGGGACCCTCACTTCTTCTTTGAACAGAAGCCCCATCTAAACCACTCACCACCATGCGCTGTCACACATAGGAACAGAGGTAGGCTATTCAGCCCGTCAAATCTGCTCTGACATTCAATCAGATCATGGCTGGTCTGATCATCCTCGACTCCAGTTTTCAGTCCTTGCCACATGACCCTTACTGATTAAATATATACACGGCTGAGATCGATTTTTAATGACCCAGCCCCAACGGCCCTCTATGGTGAAGAACTCCACAGACCCACTACCTCAGAGAAGACAGTTCTCCTTTTTTGTCTTAAATATGTAATCCCTTCTGCTGAGCTATGATCTCTGGCCCTGAACTCTTCCACAAGGAGGAAACAACCTTTGCACATCCACCCTGTCAAGCTCTCTAAGAATCTTGCACGTTTTAATAAAGTCTCCTCTCATTCTTCTTCATTTCAACGAGTCCAGGCCCAATCTACTCAACTTTTCCTCATAAGCCAGCCCCTCCATACCTGGGATCAGCCGTGTGAACCTTCTCTGGACTGCCTCTGGTGCAGCACGGTGGCACAGTGGTTAGCACTGCTGCCTCACAGCGCCAGAGACCCGGGTTCAATTCCCACCTCAGGCAACTGACTGTGTGGAGTTTGCACGTTCTCCCAGTGTCTGCGTGGGTTTCCTCAGTGTGCTCCGGTTTCCTCCCACAGTCCAAAGATGTGCAGGTTAGATGAATTGGCCATGCTAAATTGCTCGTAGTGTTGGTGTAGGGGAATAGGTCTGGGTGGGTGGGTGGCGGGTCGGTGTGGACTTGTTGGGCTGATGGGCCTGTTTCCACATTGTAAGTAATCTAATCTTTCCTTAGGTAAGGGCCCTAAAACTCTTCACCGTATTCCAGCTGTGGTTTGACTCGCGCTTTGTGTAATTGTAGTAAAACTTCCACTCAGCTGAGTTTGTTGTCTCATTGAATAATTTCTCCTTTAAAATGGTCTCACTTCCTCCAAGTAAAAGGCGTTGCCATGGTAGCTGCACATGAGACGGTTTTGCCTGTTATTGTGCGCGGTTTATGGAGCAATCCTTGGCCTAGTCACATTTGGATTTCGTTCCACAACCCTATTTCCTGTCCAGCGATGACTGTGCTCTATGCCATTGCCTGCTCTTGACATTCCTCAGTGTTGCTGCCAGTTTCCATCCTTCTCTCAGCTTTGCCCAGTCCATCTCTGACTCTTCCATTCCTTGGTTTCTGTCTCCATTTCCGGGGAAGCTTTTATTTTCACTAACATTCACTAACTAACCCACTGTCTCCCACAGCTGCCTCAATTATACTTTCCCACACCAGGTTTCCTGTCAGAACTCCACCTATTCTCCCAGTTTCTCCATCTCTGTCCAGATCGGTGTCAAAAACATTGCCTTCCACAAGGGCACTCACAGCACGCTTTCATTTTCCTTCAGATGAGGAGTGGGCAGCTCCCATGCAATAGACAGGACTCAACTGTGTCAAACCCATTTCCCTCCCAGAACTTTGACAGGGACCCCCCTTGCACTTTCTTCACCGATCTCCACATTCAAGGGAGGCCATTCCTGCCACCTCCAGCAGGATGTCACCATCAAACACATCGTCCTCTCCCCCTGTCAGCATTCCAAAGAGCAGTCACAGAGGGACATTGCCTATCACCCTCATCGCTACCCCACTGTCCAGTGGACAGGAAGGGGTCAGAACTGCCTTCTCATTGTCCAGGTGATGCAGCAACTTTACTTGTTTGCCTTTCAGCCAGTTCTGCAGTGTTCACCGCTTACAACATTCCACACTGACAAGACCACAAGGAACGCAGGTGAGCACTGTGCAGGACACCTCTGTTGAAGCAGGACTCTGACCTGCTGTTTTAATACCCTCACCTGGCCCGGTCTGCACTCACACCCATACCCCTGTCTGTGGATTGCTGCAGATTTCCAGTCCAGCCCACCACAAGTCGCAGAAACAACCCCTCGTTTCTCATTCAGGCAGTTTGAAAGCCTCTAAACTAGTTGTGTGTCCACTGCATTACCTCTCCTTCCCCACCTCCAAACAAGTAACTCCATTTCATGGTTTTCAGAAGAGCTGACCTTTCTCCTGCCATTAACATCCTAGTGTGGATCTGAATCATAGAATCCCTACAGTGTGGAGACAGGCCCTTCGGCCCAACAAGTCCATACCGACCCTCTGAAGAGTAACTCACCCAGACCCATTCCCCTACCCTATTACTCAACACTTCCCCTGACTAATGCCCCTAACCTACACACCCCTGGACACTATGGGCAATTTAGCATGGCCAATTCACCCAACCTGCACATCTTTGGACTGTGGGAGGAAACTGGAGCACCCGGAGGAGACCCAGGCAGACACGAGGAGAATGTGCAAACTCCACACAGACACCTGAAGCTGCAATCGATCCCAGGTCCATAAGACAGCAGTGTTAACCACTGAGCCACCATGCTGCCCATCGGTTTCCCTTCTTTACAACCACTGGCATTGCCTATTTCTCTGTAAATGTTTACAATCTCTCAGCTCCCTCACCCTCTCCCCTCTTGTCCTGTCCCACTTGCCCTTCCCCACTCGTTGCTTCTGAGGAACATGTAACAGATTCCAAATGTTATCGCCATTTCTTCCTCTACAGATTCTGCTCAACCTGCTTAGCGTGCCCAACACTTCCTACTTTTATTTATTGCCCATCCCTAATTACCCATGAACACAGTGGCTTGCTCAGAGGGCTGTTCAGTGTCAGCCATATTGCTGTGGGGCTGGATTCAGGTGTAGGCCCGACTGTGTAAAGATAGCAGATTTCTCCCCCTAAAGGAGATCACTGGACCAGAAGGGGGTTTACAACAATTGATGAACGTCCCTGTCGTGGTGACTTTTGACTTACTGTCATGTTCCATTTAATTGTCATTAAATTGAATCAAAGTTTCAACAGCTGCTCAGTTGGGATGTCAACATTTATTCCCAGAGCATTTCACAGTCATAGAGATATACAGCACGGAAACAGTCCCTTCGGTCCAACTTGTCCATGCCACCCAAATATCCTAAGTTAATCTAGTCCCATTTACCAGCACTTGGCCCATCTCTCTCTAAACCCTTCCTATTCATGTACCCATCCAGATGCCTCTTAAATGCTGTAATTGTACCAGCCTCCACAACTTCCTCTGGCAGCTCATTCCATACACACACCACCCTTGCCTGTAAACGATGCCCCTTAGATCCCTTTTAAATATTTTCCCTGCTCACCTTAAACGTATGCCCTCTGGTTTTGGACTCCCCTACCCTGGGTAAAAAGACCATGTCTGTTTACCCTATCTGTGCCCCTCATGATTTTGTAAACCTCTATAAGGTCAGCCCTCAGCCTCCAGGGAAAGCAGCCTGAACATTAGCCTGGGCTTTCGGATTACAAGCCCAGTAATATTACCCCAAACACCGTGTCCGCTCACATTTGATGCACCTTACAAGCCCTCTTCCTACCTGCTTCGTTTCACTTGATCAATCTACCCTTTTAATTCCTTCCTCCTCTAACTTGACATCTCCTCAAGTGCATCTTTAGAAAGAAGGGAAAAAGTCTGGATGGAAAAGGAGGAGGAGATGAGAAAGTGGAGAGCAGCAAGAACTGATGCAGAGTAATCCGTCTGAAACATGGTGTTAGCTACAGTCCTGAAATCAGCCACCTGCTGGCTTTGTTTCTGCTCTGAGTGCTCCCTCTCTACCTCCATCCTCTGTCAGATCCCCTTCCCAATTCACTCGGTATTGTTTGGACACTTGCTCTGTACACCGGCTGTCCCCTTCACCCCCCTCCGAGGTTTGTTTTGGTAGACCATATTTTTTCAGTCTTTGCTTCAAGGGATTGATAGATCATACACTGGGCGCCATCTACTGTACAAACAGAGAGCACACAAGGAGATGGCTTTTGTCTTCTGAAGCTAAAAGATAGGCTTCAATTCACACAAAAGTGCAATCCCAAACAAAGTAATCTATTAACCGTTACCTTGCTGCAGACCCATCTGTACACTATAGGACCATTTGTAGCTGTAAGAGTTAATAAATACAGCAGGTAAGCTTATTTTTAATAAATGAAGCAGACTGGTCTAATGGATTAGTCACGAGTGTTCACTGTCACGTTGTCAAAGCAACACAAAACTAAACCCTTGTAATGGCAAATCATGATCAAAGAACAGTACAGCACAGGAACAGGCCCTTCGGCCCATCAACCTGCACTACCACATGAAACCTTCATAAATCAAAAGTCTTTTGTCTCTACATGGTCCATATCCCTCTATTTGCTGCCTATTCATATATCTGTCAAGGTGCCTCTTACATATTGGTATTGTATCCACCTCTACTACCTCCTCTACTACCTCCTCCAGGTACTTACCACCCTCTGCGTAAAAAAAAAATTGCCTCTCATATCTCCTTTAAACATTCCTCCTTTTACCCTAAAGTTGGGCTCCCCCAGTCATTGACATTTCTACCCTGTGACGAAGGCTTCAACTATCCATTCTAGCCAAGCCTCTCAATTTTGTAAACTTCTATCTGGTCACCCTTCATCCTCTGGTGTTCAAGTGAAAACAAGTCAAGTTTGTCCAATCTCTCCTCATAGCTAATACCGTCCAAACCAGATACCATTCCAGCAAACGGTTTCTGTACCCTCTCCAAAGCCTCCGCATTCTTCTGGTAGGGACAAGAAAGGAGGTTTAAATAGTGCCCCAAAGGATGAGAGAGGGAGAGAGACAGACAGAGAGGGAGCGAGACAGACAGAGAGGGAGAGAGACAGAGAGAGAGAGAGAGGGAGAGAGAGGGAGAGAGGTGGAAAGACTGAAAGAGATGGAAAGTTTTATGGACGGATTTTAAAAAATTCTTTCATGGCCATTGGTTAGGCCACAGATGGAATACTGTGTGGAACATTAACCACCACACTATCAGAGAGATGTGAGTGCACAGGAGAGGATGCAGAGGAGATTCACCAGGATGTTACCTGGGACAAACAGTCTCAGTCATGAGGAGAGACTGGATAGGTTGGGTTGGTTTTCCCTGGAGCAGAGGAAACTGGGGAGCGGCAGGGGGAGTCTGATTGATGTCTACATGATTCTGAGAAGCATCTCCTGTGGCAGATGTTCCTAAGAATGGAGGGAATGAGTTTAAAGTGAAGAGTAAGTAGTTCAGAGCAGATCTGAGGAATTTTGTTCTGACCCAGAGGGTGGTAGAAAGATGGAGGATTCAGTATGAGAGAGTGGGGGAGACAGGTACTCTCACAACACTGAAGCAGCAGCTTCATGGGAGTAGTGTACTTTGATGTTTATTGGTCAGCACAGACATGGTGGGCTGAAGGGCATGTTTGTATGCTTTGAGACTCTATGATTTATATCTGAAGCTATGAGGAAACAAGTTTGCATCATTGATTAGACAACCATTTATTACCCGTCCCTACTCGCTCCTGGAGAAGGTGGGGATGAACTGCCTTCTTGAAACGCTGCAGTCTGTGTCCTCAGGGAGGGAATTCCAAGATTTTGACCCAACGATAGTGAAGGAACCATCTGCCTTTATTCCTGATGAAGGGCTTCTGCCCGAAATGTCGATTTTGCTGCTCCTCGGATGCTGCCTGAACTGCTGTGCTCTTCCAGCACCACTCATCCAGAATAGATTTCCCAGTCAGGGTGGGGTGTGACTTGGAGGGGAACGTTCAGGGTGGTGGTGTTCCCATGTACCTGCTGCTCTTGTCCTTCTAGATGGAAGTGGTTGTGGGTTTGGAAGGTGCTGTCTGAGGTGCCTTGGTGAATTGCTGCAGTGCAGCTTGTAGTTGTACACACTGCTGCAACATAGGGTCGGTGGTGGAGGGAGTGGCTGTGGATGCAGTGTCAATCAAACAGGGCCTGCTTTGTCCAGGATAGTGTCGAGCTTCTTGAGTTTTGTTGGGGCTGCCCCCATCCAGACAAGTGGAGAGTATTCCCTCACACTCCTGACTTGTGCCTTGTAGATGGTGGACAGGCCTTGGGGAGTCAGGAAGTGAGTTACTGGCTACAGGATTCCTAAACACTGTATTCCTAATGGTGAGCCCAGTTGAATTTCTGGTCAATGGTAACTCACAGCACATTGATAGTGGGGGGCTCAGTGATGACAACACCATTGAATAGTGCGGATGCAGAACCTTCGGTCTAACCAGTCCATGCTGACCATAATCCCAAAATAAACCAGTCCCACCTGCCTGCGCTTTGTCCATATTCATCCGAACATTTCTTATTCATGTACTTATCCAAAATGTCTTTTAAACACTATAACTGTACCCATATCCACCACTTCCTCTGGAAATTCATTCCACACACAAACCACCCTCTGTGTGAAAAAGTTGCTCCTCATGTTCTTTTTAAATCTTTCTCCTCTCACCTCAAAAATATGCTCCCTAAGCTTGAAATCCCCCAACCTTGGGTAAAGACATCTGCCATTCACCTTATCACACCCCTCGTGATTTTATAAACCTTTAGTGGGCAGCATGGTGGCACAGTGGTCAGCACTGCTGCCTCACAGCGCCAGAGACCCAGGTTCAATTCCCGCCTCAGGCGACTGACTGTGTGGAGTTTGCACGCTCTCCCAGTGTCTGTGTGGGTTTCCTCCGGGTGCTCCGGTTTCCTCCCACAGTCCAAAGATGTGCAGGGTCAGGTGAATTGGCCATGCTAAATTGCCTGTAGTGTTAAGTAAGGGGTAAATGTAGGGGTATGGGTGGGTTGCGCTTCGGCGGGTCAGTGTGGACTTGTTGGGCCGAAGGGTCTGTTTCCACACTGTAATGTAATCTAATCTAATCTTTATAAGGTCACCCCTCAACCTCCAACACTCCAATGAAATAAGTCCCAGCCTATCCCTAGAAATTAAACCTTCCATATCCAGCATTATCCTGGTAAATCTTTTCTGAAACCTCTCCAGGTTGATAATATCGTTCCTAAAACAGGGGAGACCAGAACTGGACACATTACACCAGAAGAGGTCTCAGTACTGTCCCATAGTACCTTAACATGACGTCCCAACCCCTATATTCAATGGTCTGAGCAGTGAAGGCAAGCATGCTAAACAGTTTCTTAAATACCCTGTCTACCTGTGACACAAAATTCAGAGAATGGTGTACTTGAACCCCTTGGTCTCTGTTCTACAACACTCCCCGCTACTTTTAATTGTATAAATCCTGCCCCATTGTTTGGTTACCAAATTGCAATACCTTGCATTTAACTAAATTACCATATATACTCATGTAAAAGCCAAACGTTTTAGACTATCTTTTAAAGGTTAAATTTATGGGGTCCACTATTACACGGATACTACTCTTGAGGGGCTGAAATACAGTCCGAAACACCATTTCATTATCAGAAACCCAACTGATCTCCAGACAGATAAAGAAAAATACAACAAATTATAAGAAGCTGAACTGCACACAAAGGGAGGTTGTCATCTGACTCTGACCTGCTGCGTCAGAAACTTTTATACCGAGTTGGTGTGAATTGTAAATCAAAACACATGATAGCCCGAAACATTGCAACACTTACATCCAGGATAATACCAATCGCTCACAAAATGATCATCTGTTATTTGTGAACAACTCGGGTTGACTGTTATATGAGATACACAGAAAATTCCAGATTTTTTGCCCAAAATTGGGGATCAAATTTTACATGAGATCGACTGTTACTTGAGCATAGATCATAAACTCCATCAAGGCAAAAACTGAGGGCTGCAGATGCTGGAAACCATCGTGATGAAGGGCTTTTGCCCGAAACGTCGATTTTCCTGCTCCTCGGATGCTGCCTGACCTGCTGTGCTTTTCCAGCACCACTCTAATCTAAACATAAACTCCATCTGCCATTCTTCAGCCCACTGCAGATGGTCACTGTCTGGCATTTATGTGGCATTCATGTTATTTGTCACTTGTCAGTGCAGATTTGGATACTGTCCGGATCTTGCTGCATTTGGACATGGCCTGCTGGACATCTGATGGGCTATCAAATGCTTTGAAACCCTCAGCAGAACTGGAGCTGAGAATTCTATAAAGGTTCCAACAAACCAAACTTACCTGTTCCTGGAAGGCGACAGCCTGGTCTTCAAAGCCAGCTTTCTTGAAATAATTGAAAACGTCTAAAATTGTCCATTCCGCAGGATCAAGCAGCTTCCCATTTTCTGTCGGGCTGTGGAGGTATAAAGATCAGATTAAATAATGAACAAGGAACTGCAGTCAGGCCTTTGGGGATTAGAAACCCAAGGGTGTAGTGCTGGAAAAGCACAGCAAGTCAGGCAGCAGCCGAGGAGCAGGAGAATCGACGTTTTGGGCAAAAGCCCTTCATCAGGAATGAGGCTGTGCCAAGTTGGAGTGTTGGGATTGGGATAATGTGGGGGGGTGGGGGGGAAGAGGGGAAATGAGGAAGCTGTTGAAATCCATATTGATCCCGTGTGGTTGCAGGGTCCCAAGGCAGACTAGGAGGTGTTCCTCCTCAAGGCGTCAGGTGGTAACGGTTGGGCGTTGGAGGCGGCCCAGGACCTGCCTGTCCTTGACGGAGTGGGAGGGGGAGTTAAGAGTTCAACCACGGGGCAGTGGGGTTGGTGGGTGCGGGTGTCCCAGAGATGTTCTCTGAAATGATCCGCAAGAAGGCGTCCTGTCTCTCCGATGTAGAGGGGACCACAACGCGTGCAACAGATGTAGCAGATGACATTGGTAGAGGTATAGGTAGATTTCTGATGGATGTGGAAGGAGCCCTTGGGGCCTTGGATGGAGGTGAGGGGAGTGGTGTGGGTGCAGGTTTAGCCCTTCCTGCTGTGGCAGGAAGGGCTAAACCTGGGACTTTGAGGTGGAATTGGTTCCTCATTTCCCCTCCCCCATATATCCCAGTCCCAAGCTTCCAACTCAGCACCACCCTCTGGATCTGTCCATCATTGCCCCCTACCACCACCACCCCCGACCTATCACCTTCTTCCTCATCTTCATCCACCTATCGCTTTCCCAACTACCTTCCCCCCACTCCCACCCCCCTCCCATTTATCTCTCAGCCTCCTTGGCCCACAAGCCTCATTCCTGAAGAAGGGCTTATGCCCGAAATGCCGATTCTCCTGCTCCTCAGATGCTGCCTAACCTGCTGTGCTTTTCCAGCACCACTCTCTTGGCTCGGAGATCCAGCATCTGCAGTCCTCACTTGCTCCCGATTAGAAACCCAACCCTGAGATCCTGCAGCATTACACAAGATAGAGGTTTAAGGTCCAAAGTGCTATCCTGTAGCAGAGAACTTGAGAATTACCACAAAGGAAAAGGCACATTTTGTCAAAGGCCCCTTATCATTCATTATACAAAATGAGCAAGACAAAAAGCTTTGATAAAAGTTCTGCTTTTTCCAACAATAGATAGATTCAAGATAATGGTCACAAAATTAGAATGGGGGTAAGAACTGAAAATATTGTTCCTGTTGCAGTCTAGAATGTACTGCCTGAAAGGAACAGGTTCTGGAAGAATTTTCATAGGGAAGCTGCAAGTAATAGAATCTCTACAGCATGGGAGCAGACCATTTGGCCTATCAAGTCCATACTGGACCTCCGAAGAGCATCCCACTCAGACCAATCCCACAACTCTGCATTCCACATGGCTAATCCACCTAGTCTACACACTATGGGGCAATTTCCCATGGCCAATCCATCTAATTTGCATATCTTTGGGACTGTGGGAGGAAACCAGAGCACCCGGAGGAAACCCACGCAGACACGGGGAGAAAGTGCAAACTCCACACAGTCAGTCGCCTGAGGCTGGAATTGAACCCGGGTCCCTGGCACTGTAAGGCAGCAGTGCTAACCACTGAGCCACCAAGCCATCCCAATAGTCCAAAGGTTGGGTTGCTGGCACCCAGGAACATAAATGGTAACAGCAAAAACTCTGAAATAAAAAATGGCAGAAAACCAACAAACCTTTGAAAATGGAAATAAAAATACTGAGGTGAAGAGAAAGAAATAAAGGTTACTTTATTGTTTTTTTTAGATGGTATGTGCGTATTTATAAAGGAGAAAGTGAGGACTGCAGATGCTGGAGATCAGAGCTGAAAATGCGCAGGTCAGGCAGCATCCAAGGAGCAGGAGAATCGACGTTTCGGGCATGAGCCCTTCTTCCTGATTCTCCTGCTCCTTGGATGCTGCCTGACCTGCTGCGCTTTTCCAGCAACACATTTTCAGCTGTGCGTATTTATAAAGCAAGCTTATGCAATGGGATATGTCTGCACTGTCATCGTTGGAAAGGGGAAATGTTCAGGGTGATGGGGAAAGAGCAGAGAGGGGAGGTGGGGGGAGCAGTTTCATTGTCACTGAGTCAGCTGAGACACCTTCCTGGTGCTCCCTGTGCGTCCATGGTCTACGGTTTGAAGGCGGGATCCCAGATAGCATATCCATTGAATTTTTACACAGAGCTGCAGCTTGGGGGCAGGAAATGGTGCTTTTTGTGTCAAATCTACATCCTGCCGCATGAAATTCTGAGCAGCTGTCTGCTTGTGACACATTTTATGTCTCTGCCGATGCCCGCTCCTGTTCCTGACCCCTCATTGACCGTTCTGACCTCCCACTCCAAGTGACCCTGGTTTGTGCTGGGTGTGACCGCCCTCAGGACTCTATTCCTGGGAAGAGAGAGCTGTCCTCGGAGGAACACTGGGCGATTTGGATTTCTAACAGCTGAAGTTGAGAAAAAAAACAACTTTGCTTTTAAAATGTGTAAGATCCGGCGGGGGGGGGGGGGGGGGCCTGACATGGTGGATGCTCAGACTCTGGGGCTCAGGGATGAGGGGACACAATCTCAGAAAAAGGGCTCTCCTTTCTCAAGCCTAAGTTTTCTTTTCCTCTCTCAGATGGTTGAGTGTCTGTGGACTTCTCTTGTCCAGAACATTACTCAGGGAGGGCTGGATAAATTCTTGACTCACAAAGGGAGTCAAAGGTGACTGGACGGTTAGCAGGAATCCAGGCTGGGGCCACAATGAATTGGCCATTACTTTGTTGAATGTTGAAGCAGGCTCAAGCGGCTGAATGGCCTACTCCCTATCTCCTGACTCAGGTATTAGTTAGCAGCAAGGTGTTAAGTGTGGAGGGTTCTAATTATAACAATAAATGCCCATGCAAAACAATTATGGGGCAGAACGGTGGCTCAGTGGTTAGCACTGTTGCCTCACAGCGTCAGGGACCCAGGTTCGATTCCAGCCTCGGGCCACTGTCTGTGTGGAGTTTGCACATTCTCCCCATGTCTGTGTGGGTTTTCTTTCACAGTCCAAAGATGTGCAGGTCAGGGTGGATTGGTCGTGCTGAATTGCCCATAGTGTCTAGGGATATGTAGGTTAGGTGGGTTAGCCATGGGAAATGCAGCATTATGGGGTGAGCTTGGGTAGGATGCTCTTCGAAGGGTCAGTGTGGAGTGGCCTGTTTCCACACTGTAGGGATTCTATGACCTGTGACCCTGCTACCCCAAACCACAGTGCTTCCACACAATGTGGTGCCACAAAGGTCACATGAAAAAATTCAAAACACAACAGTGAGCTGGTATAATTTGGACGGAGCTCTCCGAAACGCTGAAGGAAGCTGGTTTTATCACAACGTCGCAAATCGAATGGGATAAATACCAGCGGGGCGAAAAGAAGCTGGGATTGCAGGAGTGGGGCTGTTCCGATTCACATGGGATAAGACTGCAGAAAGCTACAGGGCAGAGGGATTAGTGTATCCTGGTGCATGAATCACAGGTTAGCATCCAAGTTCAACAAGTAATAGGGAAAGCAAATGGGATGTTGGCCTTTATTTCAAAGGAAATGGAATATAGAAGTTGGGAGGTTTTGCTAAAACTATACAAGGCACTAGTCAGACTGGTTTTGGGCCCCCTATCTAAGGGCAGATAAACTCTGTTGGAGAGAGTCTGAGAATGCTCACTTGATTGATCCCAGGTATGGAAGGACTGTCTCACGGAGGAGAGGTTGAGTAGATTGGGCCTTTATTCAATGGAGTTTAAGAAAATGGGAAGTGACGTTACTGAAAGAGATTCTCAGAGCAGAGTAAATGTAGAGTTTCCCCTTGTACGAGAGTCCAGGATCAGAAGGCAGAATCTCAGAGTTAATGGTTAAATAGTTAAGACTGAAATGAGGAGGGATTTATTATCTCAGAGAGTGGTGAACCGGTGGAATTCTTTCCTGCAGAGGGCTGTTGAGGCTGACAGAGGGAGATTTTTAATCAATGAGCGTACCAAGGGTCATGGGGGAAAGGCAGGAAAGTGGAGTTGAGGATTATCAGATCAGCCATGATCATATTGACCAGTGGGATAGACTTTTGATGGGCTGAATGGCCTACTTCTGTCTCCATATCTTATGGATAGCTCTTTCAAAGAGCTAGTACAGATACAGAGGAACCTCAATTATCTGGCAAGATCACTAGGTCACAATGCTTGGCTAAACTATGATATCCAGCATTTGATCAACCAAACGAAATACTTCCCGCCTGTGCCCTTCGGATAATCAAGGTTCCTCTGCATAACGAACCAAACGTCCTCCTTCCCCACTATATTATTCTTCAATTTTATCATAGAATGGCTAGGTGGATTCCACACTAACATTCAGCCCACTGAGTCTCGCTGACCCTCCAAACAACATCATATCACCCCCTATCCCTATAACCCACATTTCCCATGGCTAATCCACCTAGTCTGCACATCCCTGCTCACTGTGGGCAATTTCCCACGGCTAACCCATCTAACCTGCACATCTTTGGACTATGGGAGGAAATCAGAGCACCCAGAGGAAACCCATGCAGACAGAGGGGAGTATGTAAAACCTCCACACAGACAGTCTCCCGAAGCTGGGAGTGATTCCGGGTGCCTTGAAATCTTCCTTCTGTGCGCACTGCTGTGGGCATACATTATCTTTCCACAAGGTATTTTTTGAAATAAATGCGTTAAGGTACCTTTGGAATTCAGCTTTAGTTAAAACATCCAGTTATTCATTTAACTAGTTTAGAGGCAAGCTAATTTGATTTCATCAGGTTCAACCAGAGAATGACATGGGATTGGTGGGTACACAGTGACAGGACTGTATCATTTCTACCCAGAACAACTTTTTATTCAGGGGATGGTCCAGTGGCATTATCCCTGGAATGTTGATCCAGAGACCATCCAGGCATCCAGACTCTAATCCCCCCACAGGCATCCAGACTCTAATCCCCCCACAGCAAATGATGGAGTTTAAATTCGATAAACACCCAGAATTAAAAATCTAAAGATGACAATGAAATTGTTGTCAATTGTCAGGAAAAGCCCATCTGCTTCACTAATGCCATCTTTACCTGGTCTGGCCTACATGTGACTCCAGACTCTTAACTGCCCTGTGGGCAATTAGATTAGATTACTTAGTGTGAAAACAGGCCCTTCAGCCCAACAAGTCCATACTGACCTGCCGAAGCACAACCCATCCCCCTACATTTACCCCTTCACCTAATACTACAGGCAATTTAACATGGCCAATTCACCTAACCTGCACATTTTTGGAAACCGGAGCACCCAGAGGAAACCCACGCAGACATGGGGAGAATGTGCAAACTTCATACAGAATTGCCTGAGGCGCGAATTGAACCCGGGTCTCTGGCGCTGAGAGGCAGCAGTGCTAACCACTGTGCCACCGTGCCGCCCGGGATGGCTAATAAATGCTGGCCTAGATACTGACATCTACATCTTTTTAAAAATGTAGTTTTTGAGGCAGTCATCCTTTGGGAGGTGGTTTATTAGTTAATTTTATTGCAAAAGAAAGAGAACATTGGGACACTGGAGTGTTGATAGATAGGAAGCAGAGATCACTAATGCTACACTCTGAGTAAACCTTGCTTTAATATTGACTCGTGGGAACCGATGCCAGGTTGCCCCTGGAGAAGGTGATGGTGAGCTTCCTTCTTGAACTGCTATGGTCATTATTGCCTATTGTGAGAGCTGCATTAGTCAGAGGGAAATGGGTCTGGGTGGGTTCCTCTTCGGAGGGTCAGTGTGGACTTAAGAGTCATAGAGATGTACAGCATGGAAACAGACCCTTCGGTCCAACCCGTCCATGCCGACCAGATATCCCAACCCGATCTAGTCCCACCTGCCAGTACCCGGTCCATATCCCTCCAAACCCTTCCTTATTCATATACCCATCCAAATGCCTTTTAAATGTTGCAATTGTACCAGCCTCCATCACTTCCTCTGGCAGCTCATTCCATACATATACCACCCTCTGCGTGAAAACGTTGCCCCTTTTATATCTTTCCCCTCTCACCCTAAACCTATGCCCTCTAGTTCTGGACTCCCCGACCGCAGGGAAAAGACTTTGCCTATTTACCCTATCCATGCCCCTCATAATTTTGTAAACCTCTATAAGGTCACCCCTCAGCCTCCAACACTGCAGGGAAAACAGCCCCAGCCTATTCAGCCTCTCCCTACAGCTCAAATCAGAGTCCTTGTGTCTATTTAAATCTGAGAGAGAAAGAGATTCTTGATCAGTCGGGGAATCAAGGGTTATGGGGGAAAAGGGCAGGAAAGTGGATTGTGAGGAAAGTTGGATCAGCCATGATCCTATTGAATGGCAGAATGACCTCCTCTTGTTCCTACTTATTACAGTAGTATTACAACTGAGAGAGCCACACAGTTGATACCATTGCAATCAGGGTAAGGAATGAACGCCTAGGAGGAAATGAGAACTGCAGATGCTGGAGATCAGAGTCGAGAGTGTGGTGCTGGAAAAGCACAGCAGGTCAGGCAGCATACGAGGAGCAGGAAAATCGATGTTTTGACCTAAGCCTTCCTGATGAAGGGTTTATGCCTGAAACGTCGATTCTCCTGCTCCAAGGAATGGACCCCTGTCTGGGTCAGCTGAATACAGTGTGTTTGATACAACAGAATCATGATAACAAAATCAAACCAAGACCCAGTCATCGCTCCCGACCTGAAGTTTCAGGGCCGCACTGCCATGGATGGAGCTGTAACGTGCACCTACCTTTTCGTTGAGCCACTTTCGATAGTCTCCATCTCGACAGGGGACGCTGAGGGGGTGGGGAGACAGGAGGCTCCTCGTAATTCAGGAACTGAAATAACAGGGGAACAAGTTACATCACGGAGCTTTGTGTTGGGATATTTCAAATTTAAGGCATTCCTTAGAAGAGGTGAAATTCAGCAAATAAAAGGTACATTTTCACAGAATCCCTACAATGTGGAAGCAGGCCATTCAACCCATACCAGCCCTCCAAATAGCATCCCACCCAGACCCACCCACAGTACACTACACTATCCCTGTAACCCTGCATTTCCCCTAGTTACCTCACCTAACCTACACACCCCTGAACATTATGGACAATTTTGCATGGCCAATCCACCCTAACCTGCACACCTTTGGACTATGGGAGGAAACTGGAGCACCCGGAGGAACCCCACACAGACACTGGGAGAATGTGCAAACTCCACACAGACAGTCACCCGAGGCTGGAATTGAACCTGGGCCCCTGGCGCTGTGAGGCAACAGTGCTAACCACTGAGCTACTGTACCACCCCTTGCTTCAGTCTATCCCTTTAAGAAACAATGAACTCGGTATTCAGAAAATCAACAGCAAAGGGAAAATGCAATTAAGATTCAGTCGCAAAATTAACATGCCCTTTCTGCAGAAGCCCCACTAGATTTATTACACAGCATCAATCAAACTCGACGTTTTCACTTGCTTGTATCCCTGAGGAAATAACAGTTGTTAAATCTGTTTGTGGTCTCAATGTTCCTCATTATCCACCTCCCAAAAACCCCCCAATTTTCTCTAACCCTGGGCTGGAGTCTTACCTCTCAAAAAACAAACCAAAGTACCTTCATTTCCCTAATGGAAAGGGGTCACTGCAGTGACATTTCTATTAAACAATGCTGCTTTGCCAGTCACATTGACTGACTAATATTGCTTTCATTAAACCAAGTATTTAGTATAGCCTCATCACTTAGCTCGAACTGCTATAATGTAATGTAAAAGACCACTTGAAATCAACTTCCAAAAGCAATTAATACACTTGAGTTAATTAGCATGCATAATGAGATCCAAATCAAGCTTCAAATTCTCTTTTAATAAACTGCAGTTAGAACAATTACAATCTTCCCCACCTTTTCCCTGATTTTCCTAGCTCCTCCACTCCTGCGAACAATGAAGTTTTGGCATGAGCCAGACGTCATCTCCAGGACCATAGCTACACACAGGGAGATAACAATGATGGCGATGGTGCCTAGTCTAAGCCTCTCTTCATGGGAACACTACCTTCGGGTCCAGACAGAAACCCGTACAAGGTCTGAGCCATGGGGCAGAAATCGGGGAAGGCATGGGAATGTTTGTGATTGGTTTCCATGTCTCCAATCCCAGGAATGGGATGGGGCCAGTGCCTCTGGCCCTGTCTGATGAGGGAGCTCGGTTAAAGGACACATCGAAAAGGCTGGTCACCAATTCTTGGTCAGGGGCCAGGGACCAGGGGTGTGGAGGGGGGAACAGGAATGTAACTGGAGGCAGCTGAGAGGAAAGGACAGAGAGAGAGAGAAAGAGACACAGAAAAGGAGAGTGGGTGTGAGAGAGAGAGAGAGAGAGAGAGAGAGAGAGAGAGAGAGAGAGAGAGAGAGAGAGAGAGAGAGAGAGAGAGAGAGAGAGAGAGAGAGAGAGAGAGAGAGAGAAGTATTCTTGCGATAGGCATGTAAATGTAAACAGACTGGTCTGTCTCTGCTGTCTGGAGGAGGAGAGCGCAGCAATGCAGGGAAAAGCTCAATGATCCTCCTCACTCTGTCTGTGTAAGGGCCACCATCTTCTCCCGGGTACTTCACACTCAGTCTGCCACTGCCCTCCCTTCATACCAAACCTATCTCCCCTCACTCACTATCAGCCATCCCAAACCCAGACACCCTGAACCCTACATGCCTCATGCCCTACTCACTCACTCAGGACACCTCTCCAACATTACAGCAGCAATAGCTGCCTCACTCTCACTCCGAGGAGAGAAGCCCTCGGAAGGGGCAGAAAGACACACGATGGGTGGTGGGCTGCCTCACCCTTTACCTGGAAACGATCCAGTCTCTGAGCGTCCCGAGGGTCTGACTGGCCGTGTCCAAGCTCCTGGACTGATCTCAGAGGCTGCCCTTGACCTATTGTGCTAGGACCTGCTCAACAAAGACTCCTGATTGGATTGGGTACTGGGATCAACTGTGGCTGTCTTCCTGGCCTTCTGTCTGTGCCCAACAGCAGTGACTGAGCCTGGTATCTCTGCCTGAGGAGGAAAGGTGCAAAAATAAGGCAATGCAAGGCAGAGAAGGGGTCTGAGGTGGAGTGTGAGGGAATGCTGTGACAGTGAGTGGAGAGTTAGCCTGGTGCCAGCCCTGAGCTTGGGTGGGGGTGGGGGGTGGGGGGGGAAATGTCCTTGAGCACACTGTGTCCTTGCTGTAGTGTTAGTTCTCATCATGCCCTGACTGAGGTGTAGAATGGACTGTAAAATGAATCAGACATGCCATGAGGGTTCCTTGAGGTTGGCACATTTCAGATGCCAACGTCAGAGGATGGGAGCACCCCGAGATGTCAGTGCCTACCAAGGTGATGCTTCAGAGCAAGCAGTGAGTTGAAGTCACCAAGTTCCCTCCACAACCTCCAAAATGAGAATTCTCAGGGTCCAGTTTGTCGGAGCCAATGGTAAGATTGAAAGCTGCATATTCATGTGCTGTTAATGAAGTTGTTAACAAACAATAATCAATCTCCCTTCAATGGCACCTCCTTACTGCTATGCGAGAATCACATTGTTACTGAGCGAGAATCCCCATCGCCGCTGAGTGAGAATCCCCATTGCTGCTGAGCGAGGTTCACGGCTAGATATCTGGGATTTAGAAGAGGCAGTTCCGAGCCTCAGAGAGGCCTCATTGGACTTTCTCGTGTGATTGTTACATTTCTTGCCATTGCCCACGTCATTCAGGCCCTTTTAAGATTATGCCTTCAGAGTTTTCACCTTCTAGTCAGTGTCTTCAATGCACATGTTGGCCCAGACAGTTCTGAGAGACAGCTCCTCCTGTGTTAGAGGGGCCTAGCTGAAGTGTTCCTGGACAATCCCAAAGATTGCTATTTTCCTTGCCCAATGTGGACAATTCTTCATCTACCTCCTCCACTTCCTGGTGTCATCCAGGATCTCTGCCTTTGCATGCTCCACACCTCCCCCTACTGGGCCACATGGGAGTGGACAGGCACCAGATAACACCACCTAGTCCTGATGGCCTGCTCAACTATGGCTCAAGTGAACAGGTGGCTTCGGACCTGTACATCTTGGAGTCCCATAGAGGAGTGAACAACCATCATGTCAAGAGATCGCCTCTAAAATCCTTCCAAAAGGCTTGCAGGAATGAATGAAGAGAACTAGCAGCCTAGATTGGCAGAGGATAAAGGAAGCCTGGCAGCTGCCAGAAAGGCAGGGGTGGACACAAGAGGAACAATTCTTTGTTCTTCCAAGGATGCAGGAGCGTGAGAAAGGTTAGCATTTGCTGCCTGTCCCTAATTGCCCTGAAATGGGCAGCTTGTTTGCTCATTCCAAAGGGCAGTTCAGAATCAACCACTGGAATCTGGAGTCATGTGTAGGCCAAACCAGACCAGGTATGTGAAAGGCAAAAAAATGGCCCTTGAAGACAGAAACAGGGGAATATATTATGGGGAACAAAGAAATGGCAGAAGAGTTGAATTGGTACTTCAGATCTGTGTTCACTGGGGAAGACACAAGCAATCTCCCTGAGGTAACAGTGGCTGAAGGACCTGAACTGAAGAGAATTTATATTTGCCAGGAATTAGTGTTGGAGAGACTGTTAGGTCTGAAGGTTGATAAGTCCCCGGGGCCTGATGGTCTACATCCCAGGGTACTGAAGGAGGTGGCTCCAGAAATCGTGGATGCGTTGGTGATTATTTTCCAGAGTTCGATAGATTCAGGATCATTTCCTGCGGATTGGAGGGTGGCTAATGTTGTACCACTTTTTAAGAAAGGTGGGAGAGAGAAAGCAGGAAATTATAGACCAGTTAGTCTGACCTCCGTGGTGGGAAAGATGCTGGAGTCTATTATAAAGGATGAAATTATGACACATCTGGACAGTAGTAACAGGATTGGTCAGAGTCAGCATGGATTTATGAAGGGGAAATCATGCTTGACTAATCTTCTGGAATTTTTTGAGGATGTAACTCTGAAGATGGACGAGGGAGATCCAGTAGATGTAGTGTACCTGGACTTTCAGAAACCTTTTGATAAAGTCCCACATAGGAGGTTAGTGAGCAAAATTAGGGCGCATGGTATTGGGGGCAAAGTACTAACTTGGATTGAAAGTTGGTTGGCTGACAGGAAACAAAGAGTAGTGATAAACGGCTCCCTTTCAGAATGGCAGGCAGTGACCAGTGGGGTACCGCAGGGATCAGTGCTGGGACCGCAGCTTTTTACAATATATATTTATGATATAGAAGATGGTATTAGTAATAACATTAGTAAATTTGCTGATGATACTAAGCTGGGTGCCCAACAGGTTGGTAATGGGACACGGCAGACTTTGAAGAACACACACAGCATGCAGAAGGCCTGGACTAACATTATCCTGGCTCATCAGTTCTCACTTTCAGAACCTTGCCCTGCTTCAAGCTGCAATACTTCCAAGGGATACAGAATTTAAAAACAAGAGGAACTTCAAGAGTTGTTCCACTCCCTTGGAAACCAGGTTGATTACAATTTAAATGGGATAGTCTCCAGAACAGCTACCAGGCACAAGCCCCACCCAGCACTTCAACAGGACAATGTGCTATTCTCTCACTCACTGATCTGTTAAACATCCTACCTAGCTCCGCCCATCCTGGAATCTCTGGTTGCTTGTGTATTCAGGACGTGTTGTGCCTTTTTTATAACTAATGTCTGTAGTTTTTAACATGATGAATTACAATAAAACTGACTCTTTGATTTTGATTTAATGCAAAATATTTGGCTGATTTGTTTCCCCAAAGCTTCAGATTTGAGTCAGAGTCTTGCAGCAGAGAAACAGGCCCTTCGGCCCATCATGTCCATGCTGACCAACAAACACCAGACTACACTCATCCCATTTAGCTGCACTTGGTCCATAACCTATTCTACCCCTGGCTTTTTGAATACTCATCCAGATGCTTCGATCTGAGGAAGGGTCACTGGACCCGAAACATTAACTCTGATCTCTCTCCACAGATGCTGCCAGACCTGCTGAGCTTTTCCAGCAATTTCTGTTTTTGTTTCTGATTTACAGCACCTGCAGTTCTTTTGGTGTTTTGCTTCGTAAATGTTGCTGCCTCCCCCACCCTCTCAGGCAGCACATTCCACATTTCTACTGCCCCCTGGATGAAAAAAAAAATGTTCTCCGATCTCCTCCAAACCACCCACTCCTCCACTTTAAACTGATGTCCTACGGTCTTAGTCATGTCTGCCAAGGGGAAAGAGATTCTCATGATCTATTCTGGTTACGCCCCTCATAATTGTGTCTATCTCATTCAGATACCTCCTCAGCCTCACCTGCTCCAGGGAAAATAAACCCAGCCTATCCAGTCTCTTTCATCCCAGATGACATCCTGGTGAATCTCCTCTGCACCCTCTCCAGCATAATCATGTCCTTCCAATAGTGTCACAACCAGAACTGTTCACACAGTATTCCAGCTGTGGCCTAGCCAATGTTTTATCAAGTTATAACAAAACTTGCTTGCTCCTATATTCTTCACCACAGCTAATGAAGGCAAGCATCCAAATGCCTTCTTCCCCACCCTGTCTCTCTGTGCTGATACCTTCAGGGATCTATGGACTTGTAAACTCTCAGGAGTGAAGAGTGGAGTTTATTCACTCCTCCACCCTTAGCTGCAATAAATTTCTAATCTTGACAAAGCCTCTCGTTACACCGAGCAGCTTTGTTACCCTTGGTTAGGCACTAGTTGGAGGTAATCTGGGTCCAATACTGGACACTGCACTTTCACAGGGCATTTTGAAAAGAACACAGAGATTTCCTGGGATGGAATCGGGATTGGGGAAGTTGTTTGGTGGGCAGACCGAGAGTCTGAACTCTGCCTCTGGAGCAGTGAGAGCTGCAGGGGGAGATTGGATCGAGGTGTTTGACATGACAAAAGGCTTTCGAGAGAGGAAATGAAGCAAAAAGGCCTGTTTCCAGTTCCAAGAGGGGTCAGTTAGCGAAGGACACAGGCTAGATTTTTTCGGAGGCTACAACAAAACAGTCGTGGATTTGTGGAAAGGGTGGACTCCAGGGACCGGTAAACCAAAACGTCAGGCTAATGCTTTAGGGTCACAAGGTTCAAATCCTCAACAGGTGGGATTTCAATTCAATTATCATAATGGTGACCATCATTGATCGCTACTTAGATTAGATTAGATTACTTACAGTGTGGAAACAAGCCCTTCGGCCCAACAAGTCCACACCGACCCGCTGAAGTGCAACCCACCCAGACCCATTCCCCTACATTTACCCCTGCCCCTAACACTACGGGCAATTGAGCATGGCCATTTCAACTAACCTGCACATTTTTGGACTGTGGGAGGAAACCGGAGCACCCGGAGGAAACCCACGCAGACACAGGAAGAACGTGCAAACTCCACACAGTCAGTCGCCTGAGGGGGGAATTGAACCCGGGTCTCTGGCGCTGTGAGGCAGCAGTGCTAACCACTGTGCCGCCCAGATTCACTCATGTCCTTCAATGGAGGAAATCTGCTGTCCTTACCTGGTCTGGTCTGCGTGGGACTCCACGCCAACAGCAACATGACTGTGTCTGAAACGCCCTAGAAAACCAAGTAAAGGGCAATTGCTCTGCTAATTAAGCAACCCCCTTAGCTGGCCACACCCATATCTCAGAAAAGCAGAAGTACTTGGGGGCAACATGTCTGAACAAACAGCCACAATATTGTGTTCCTGCCTGCTGTACAACCAACACTTCATTTCCACAACTCATTCTAAGCAAAGGAGGCAGTGAGTGTGTTAGTTGTTTGCACCAGCCCAGGGGAACTCCCAACCGAGCTCAGGGGAGTCAGGTTGCTTCCTGGTGAACACTAATTGCAGTATGACCCCTGGAGGCTGTCCGATTACCTGCTGCTCCCTGCTCAGGAATAGCTTCCTCCTTGGCTGTGTCATGTTTCAGGGCAGGATCAGGAGAGGCAAGTCGAATGAGTAACATCCTTTGTCCAGTTTCTTCCCTGGAGCTAGACACACATTCTCCATACGACCATTGATCTGAGGGAAATCCCAACTGGTTAGCACTTCCATTGCTGGTACCGACTGGCCCTGCAGACTCTGCTCAGAGCACTGTAGGCTGACAGTGTCATTCAAACTCTTGTACAAAAATACAGCTCATTTTTAATAACCAAACCTCCGTGATTTTAATTCCCTTCTTATCGCTCATATTAATTAGAGGTTGAATCGCTGAACACACGGGTCTGTCAATTTAAACAAAGTTAAACATCATCTTGAAGTCTGAAATCAAAGGCATTATCAGTGACCCCAATGAAAATATTGAATGAGAAACAAACTATTTCAGATTTGCTTTTTTCTGGAGCGAATCAAGTTTATAAACTGGATCAGATGATTCAGATATCAAAAATAATCCAACTATTCTTCCACATCTGCGTCTGGAGCAACAGCACTCAGTAAAATGCACAGAATTTGGTCTAATACCTGTCAGCTGACAGTTAGACAGACGAGGGCAAATAGAGAGAACGAGAGAGAGAAAAAGACGGAGAAAGAAAAAAGGGAGAAAACAATAGAGACGAGACAAGGACAGATAAGGCACAGGTAAAGAGGTACAGGGAAAGGAGGAATAAGGAGAGAATGGCTGGGGAGAAATAAAGTGAGGGAAGACAGAAAAAGAGTGAGGGAAGGGGAGCAGATGGAGAGAGAGCAGTGAGTGACGGGAGGACACAGAGGTGGATGAAGAGACAGAGAGACAAATGGATGGAGGTGCAGGGTCAGAGGGATAAGAGTAATGAACGGAGGAGTGAAGGAAGGGACAAAGGGGATGGAGGGAAGGATGAGGGACAGACATTTTTAAAACTCTAATCAAATCACCACTTAATCTCCTAAATTATAAGGAATACAAAATTAGTTTGTGTTTTGGATTCCCTCCTCAGCATCCAGCTATTCTTGGTAAACCCACTCTGTGGCCCCTCTGAGGTAATGCAGTCTCCTCCTGATGGAAATTCAGGAAGAGGTGTATTTCCTCCTGGTCCTCTCCTGGAACCAGGTGTGATACAGAGACACGGGCACTGGGAGATGTCCCTGTTCTAACCTATCCTTACTGAATGGGCTAGTTACTAACGTTCGTTGGCTGCTGGGATGAGCCATATTAGCTGGGGAGCTCCTGCTGTGTCCTGCCCTTCCAGCAGGGGGAGATCAGGAACCCAGATGCCAGTCACTCCCACCAAAACCCAATGAGGCCCATAAGGGAGGTACACCATTCAACCAGCACTCCGCTCTCCCCACTATCCCCAGCTCCCCCCCCCCCCCAAGCAGAAAGCTTCAAACATTTCAACACAACTTGCACCCAGTGGTGGTAGCCGTGATGTCAGCAGCCCTGTGATGAAGTTCACAGAATTCCTACTGTGTGGAAACAGGCCATTCGGCCCAATAAGTCCACACTGACCCTCCAAAGATAACCCACCCAGACCCACCTCCTTATAACCCTAGATTTCTCAATGGCTAACATACCTCACCTATGGGTCCCTGAACACAATGGACAATTTAAATCTCCTATCAATTGAGCTAGGCTCAATGAATTTTCCCAAGCTGCTGGTTTAAAATATATTTAACTAACAAACTTGGGATAAAATGCTAGTCTCATCAGTAATGATTAGGAAAACACCAGAGTGTCACACAAAACGTACCTGATTCTCTCAATGTTCTTCAGGGAAGGAAATTTGCTGTCTTTCCCCAGTCTGGTCTACATGTGACTCCAGGTTGACTCTGTTGACTCTTAACTACACTCTGGTTACTGCTCCATTGTCCTGCTCTTGCCATGTGATGGGAATTATTGTTAACAGTGCTAACAAGTGGCACTTACTCCGCAATAATTAGGCCACTGATGTTTATATCAGGCTCAATCAGAAGCATTTGGCTTTAGACCTCATTATAGCCTTAGTTCAAACATGGACAAAAGGGCTAAGGAGAGATGAGAGGGATTGCCCTTGATATGATGGCAACAAAGAACCTGAACAAAACTGGAATCAGGGGGAATCGGGGGCAAACTCTCTGCTGGTTGGAGTTGTACCTGACATCTGGGAGGATTTTTTTAAGATTTCTTACAGTGTGGAAACAGGGCCTTTGGTCCAACAAGTCCACACCGACCCTCCAAACAGCAACCCACCCAGACCCATTCTTCACCTAACACTACGGGCAATTTAGCATGGCCAATTCACCTGACCTGCAGATCTTTGGACTGTGGGAGGAAACCGGAGCGCCCGGAGGAAACCCACGCAGACACGGGGAGAATGTGCAAATTCCACACAGACAATTGCCTGAGGCGGGAATTGAACCAGAGTTTCTGGCGCTGTGAGGCAGCAGTGCTAACCACTGTGCCACAGTTGTTGGAGGTCAATCATCTCAGCTCCAGGACATCTCTGAAGGTGTTCTTCAGGATAGTGTCCTAGGCCCAACCATCTCCAGCTGCTTTGTCAATGACCTTCCCTCCATCATAAGGGCAGGAGTGGGGGTGTTCGTCGATGATTACACAACGTTAGCATCATTTGCAAATCTCCAGATACTGAAGGAGTCCACACTGGCACGACACTGCCCAGGGAGAAAGGGAGGACTGCACTCTCGAGATCAGAGTCAAGAGTGTGGTGCTGGCAAGGTCAGGCAGCATCCGAGGAGCAGGAGAATCGATGTTTCAGGCATAAGCGATTTCCTGCTCCCTGGATGATCCTGCTCTGGCCGGCCAACCCTGGGTTAAAGTCCAGGTACAGCCACAGGTGCCAAGTGTCCCATCAGACAGTGGGATGTCAGCCCTACCACACAGGAGGCGATGGCCTAGTGATTTATCATTAGGACCATTAATTCAGAAACTCAGATAACCTGCTGTGGGCCCAGCTTCGAAACCCACCATGGCAGATGTGGATTTTGAATTCAATAAAAACTGGAATTAAGAATCTAATGGTGATGATTGCCAATTGTCATAAATGACAGTAAGAAACAGGACAAGCAATAGGCCATTCGACCCCTCGAGTCTATTCTGCCATTCTATAGGGTCATGGCTGATCCAATATTTTTCATGTCTGCTTTCCCTGTAACCCTTGATTCCCCGACTGATCAAGAATCTATCCATTTCAGTCTTAAATATACACAAAGACTCTGCCCCCACAGCTGTGACAAGGAGTTCCAAAGACACTCAACCCTCTGATAGAAGAAATTCCTCCTCATCTCAGTCTTTAATTGGTGCCCCTTTATTCTGAGTCTGTGCCCTCTGCTCCTAGGCTCTCCCGTGAAGAGAAACATTCTCTCAGCATTGACCCTGTCAAGCCCCTTAAGACTCCGATATGTTTCAATGACTTCACTTCTAAACTCCATTGAGTATAGTCCCAATCTGTTTAGACTTTGCTCATAAGAAAATCCCTCCATCCTAGTGAACCTTCTCTGAACTGCCTCCAATTAAACATCTTTCCTTTTATTAGGGACCAAAACTGCTGACAGTGCTCCAGAAGTGGTCTCACCAGCACCTGGTTCAGGTGCAGTAAGACTTCCCTACTCTTATACTCTAACCCCCATTCCATGACCCTTCCTGATTACCTGCTGCCTCTGTGTGCTGGCTTTCTGCGTTTCATGCACAAGTTCCTCCCAAGTCCCTCTGTGATGCAACTTTCTTCAACTTTTCTCGATTTAGATAACATTCTATCCTTTTGTCTCCCTTCCAAAATGAACAACCCCACATTTTCCCACATTATACAGCATCTGTGAACATTCTGACCACTTGTAAAACCTATCAATATCTCTCTGTAAACTATTTGTATCCCTCTCATAACCTGCCTTTCCATCTGTTTAAGTGTTGTCTGCAAATTTGGTTACAATACATTCACTTCCTTCAGAGGAGCAGGAGAATCGACGATTCTGGCATAAGCCCTTCATCAGGAATGAATGAATGATGAAAGGTTTATGCCTGAAACATCGATTCTCCTGCTCCTTGGGTGCTGCCTGACCTGCTGTGCTTTTCCAGCACCACACTCTTGACTCTGAGTTCCAGCATCTATGCAATCCTCACTTTCTCCAATTCACTTCCTTCCCACAAGTTACTAATATATAGTGTAAACCATTGCGGTCTCAGCACTGATCCCTGCTTGAAAAAGGTCACCAACTTGAAAAAGAAACCTCTTACCCCCACTCGCTGTTTCCTGCCTATGATCCAAGTCTCAGTCCATGCCAATGCACTACCACCAACACCATGAGCCCTTGGCCTTTTGACTCAACCTTTAGTGAGGTACCTTGTTGAACACCTTCTGGAATTCCAAATACAACACCTTTACTGGTTCCCCTCTATCCACTCTGGTTGAGACACCTTCGAAAAACAAATAAATTAGTCATACGATTTCCCGTTCATGAAGCCATGCTGACTGCTTAATTAGATTAGAATTTTCCAAATGTTCTGCTAAGACTTCCTTAATAATTGATTCCAATTGGACTGCCTCACTAATACCCTTTAGGGGAAGAAGATGCCATCTTTACCTAGTTTGGCCTACATGTGATTCTAGACCCACAACGACATATTTGGATCTTAACTGCCTGCTGGGCAACTAGAGACAGGCAATACATGCTGGCCTAGCCAGTGACAACCACATCATTCGAATGAATAAAACAAAATGAAAACAATGAGGCTCTCACAGTCTCACTTGTCCTCTCTGTCCAAGTCATCAGATGTGTGTCAACCCTTTCCAAATATCCCTGCCCCATGGCTGCCTCCGCATTGTCTGAGCCAGAAATACAAGATCTTTATGGCTCAAACACATCAGTTCCAGAACTGATTGACAGCAAGTGATGCTCAGTGGGCTATGGGGTAAAGAACTGAGCCCTTGAGGGTTCCTGTGGCACAGCTGTAGTGTCCCTGTATCTGAGACAGGAGGCCTGAGTTCAAGTCCCTGTGTTCCAGTGTGTACCATAATATCGCTAGAGTGAGTTCTTTATGGGCAGTGTTTTTATTGGACACTTTGTTAATTCGGTGCTTGGTTCATTTATGAAAATGTGCTGAGTTCTTGAGAAAGAAAGGACTGAGTTCTTATCAGATGTTGGGGGAGGATGTGTGTGTGGGCAGTGAGAGGGTCCTCAAGAGAAAGGTGGATACTGATGTTTGCACTGTACCACAGTTTTACAATAAAACCTTTGTAAATCCCTCAAAGTACTCTGCTTGTAAATTCATCAAATGGATATTGGTGTGTGAAACACACATGACCCTTCCCACTGGCCCTCACTGACAGGACAAGCGATGCCCCACCCACAATCCCATTGCCAGGGTGCAGCTCTTCTATGTCCATACAGAACTCTAATTCTGCAGCGACAATATGATGTGCAAATAAAAGTCTTTAAAAAAGCATGAATAACTTGCGACATTGTTAAAAATAAAAACTCCAATAACTACAGGTCAATAAAAGTGTCAATCATCAAGACCCATTACAGTATCAAAGCTGAAACATTTGAAACAACTTTTCTCTTCAGTAAATAAGCAAATATTGCGCAGCTGATAGAAGAATTCTCAACTGAACATGTTTTCCCTGGAGCTTAGCTATTTCAACACTCAAATGGATGTTTGGGTTCTGTTGTCAAGCCTCATAATCCATTCTTAAATTGACTAGCAGTTACCTTCAAAGGAAGGTCTCCATCACTAGCTGTGACTACTCCACACTCACACAGCTAAACACCTCTTCAAAAGCAAGGTAGGCCTATCCTGAACTTCCAGCCTTCTCTGAATTGTCACTGTCAAACAAGTACAAGTCAAGTGATAAATCTCTTCCAGGACACTGAGGTTAGATTAGATTCGATTAGATTCCCTACAGTGTGGAAACAGGCCCTTCGGCCCAACAAGTCCACACCGACCCGTAACCCACCCAGACCCATTCTCCTACATTTACCCCTTCACCTAACACTACGGGCAATTTAACATGACCAATTCACCTGACCTGCACATTTTTGGATTGTGGGAGGAAACCGGAGCACCCGGAGGAAACCCACGCAGACACGGGGAGAATGTGAAAACTCCACACAGTCAGTCGCCTGAGGTGGGAATTGAACCCAGGTCTCTGGCGCTGCGAGGCAGCAGTGCTAACCACTGTGCCACCGTGCCGCCCACAGGACGGCACAAAAAAAATCTCAAAACTGTGACAGTGACTAAGGTTAATGGAATGAAAATATTAATTCCCCAACTTGTTGGATAATGTTGATCTAGTTTTTGGTAGAGATGATGATATTCAATATAAATGATTTTCATTCAGTGCGGGAAGGAAACGTCACATGATTGGAATGAGCAGATCAGACCTATCAGACAGCTCTCTGTCTCAATCAGGTATTGGATGGATCAGAAGTAGAACAAAGTTCTCCATAATGAGCTGCATTCATATACACCAACCTGCAGGCAATACTGAAATACGTCTACGCACAGAGAATAAATCACAGCCCAGCCAGATTCACATGACCCTCCACTCACCTATTCATCCACCCCATCTGCAAAATGGGTTTTAAACAGGAACAGGAACGGACACCTAACTAGTGCAGGTCATAAATACACAGAGAAGGTATAGCAGCGAAAGAGGCTGTTCAGCCCACACAGTGTGTGGTAACGTTGACTCTCCTCACAAACCTCTAAGCCTATCAGATTACCCTTCTACTTCTGACTTCCATCCCTAGCTTCGCTTTAAATGAGATGCACCTCAAGCTTCGTCAGGAAGGGCTTACGCCTGAAATGTCGATTCTCCTGCTCCTCAGATGCTGCCTGACTTGCTGTGCTTTTCCAGCACCACACTCTCAACTCTGAACACCTGCCTGTTTCCCTCCTCCCTCCTCACTATCCAAGGCCTTCCAGGTGAAGCAGCACTTTACCTGCCCTTCCCACAATCTAGTCTCCTGCATCCACTGCTCACAATGTGGTCTCCTCTACATTGGGGAGATGAAGTCTAGACTGGGCGACAGCTTCACAGAACATCTACGTTCTGCCCGCAAAAATGACCGAGCTTCCATTTGCCTGCCACTCCAACACACTACCTTGTTCCCTGGCCAACATCTCTGTCTCAGCCTTGCTGCAGTGCTCCAGTGAAGCTCAGTACAAGCTGGAAGAACAGCACCTCATTTTCCACTTGGCAACCCTGCAGCCTTCAGGACTCAATATCAAGTTCAATAATCTTAAGAGCCTGAGGCATTGTCTCCCACGTCCTTACCCCAACGCCCACACACCAGGCCTTGACATAGACAATAGGTGCAGGAGTAGGCCATTCTGCCCTTCGAGCCTGCACCACCATTCAATATGATCATGGCTGATTGTCCTCAATCAGTATCCTGTTCCTGCCTTATCTCCATGAACCTTGATTCCACTATCCTTGAGAGCTCTATCCAACTCCTTCTTAAACGAATCCAGAGACTGGGCCTCCACTGCCCTCTGGGGCAGAGCATTCCACACACCCACCACTCTCTGGGTGAAGAAATTTCTCCTCATCTCTGTCCTAAATGGCCTACCCCTTATTTTTAAGCTGTGTCCTCTGGTTCAGGACTCGCCCATCAGCGGAAACATGCTTCCTGCCTCCAGAGTGTCCAATCCTTTAATAATCTTATACGTCTCAATCAGATCCCCTCTCAGTCTTCCATCCCATGGGCTGATTCCAAAAAGTCTACTGTCAGCCACTGATGGTCCCCAGTAGCAGCTACTCATCCTCCCAGGCTGACCTCTACTCACTCCTTTGCCTATTCAACTGTTTTTCTCTCTCTCTCTCTCTCTCTCTGGGCCCCATCTCCACCTTTTGTTAACTCCTTCCTTTTCCCCCCCATGCCATCTTCAGCACAGAAAACAACCTTTTTCCAGTCCGTTCAGAAGGAGAGTCACTGGACCCAAAAGATTAACTCTGTTTCTCTCTCCAAAGATGCTGCCAGACCTGCCAAGATTTCCCAGCAATTTCTGTTTTTGTTACAAGTCAAGAGTGTGTTTTTGTATAAATGGTCACGGGACATGGGTGTCACTGGCTAGGCCAGCCTTTCTTGTCCATCCCTAATTGCCCAGTGGCTTATTAAGAATCAACCACATCACTGTGGGTCTGGAGTCACATGTAGGACAGACCAGATTTCCTTCCCTAAAGGACATTAGTGAACCAGATAAATGTTTACAGCAATCAATAATGGTTACATGGTCACC
This sequence comes from Chiloscyllium plagiosum, assembly GCF_037043375.1. NCBI lineage: Eukaryota > Metazoa > Chordata > Chondrichthyes > Orectolobiformes > Hemiscylliidae > Chiloscyllium > Chiloscyllium plagiosum. The sequence goes on from NW_028270147.1 coordinate 6,828,285, forward strand.
ACCGGGCTAGCTTTTTTTATTTCAGCTACTTTGTGAATTTTAAATTTCACCGTGGATGAAAGAAATGATTGGCCTGGATGGTGTCATGTTTCTTAAGTGTAATACCCCTCCTTGCAAGTGGAGAGCGCGGTCGTGTCGTGGTAACATCACTGATCGAGTGATCCAGAACCTCAAGCTAAAGTTCTGGAGTTTATCAGTTCATGGTAACATAGAAACATAGAAAACAGGTGCAGGAGTAGGCCATTCGGCCCTTCGAGCCTGCACCACCATTCAATACAATCATGGCTGATCACACAATCTTGGGATCCCATTCGCACCTTCACTCATTACCCCTTGATCCCTTTAGCCACAAGGACCATGTCCAGCTCCCTCTTGAATATATCTAACAAACTGGCCCCAACAGCTTCCTGTGGGAGAGAGTTTCACTGGCTCACAACTCTCTGAGTGAAGAAAATCTTCCTCATCTCAGCCCTGAACAGTTTACCCCTTATTCTTAGACTGTGACCCCTTGTTCTGGACTTGCCCAACATCAGGAACATTCATCCGACCTCTAGCCTCTACAGTCCCATCAGGATTTTATATGTTTCTATGTTTTGAATCCCACCACAACTGAAATATCATCATACACCTTGGAAATGGCACATGCGACTGCCCTTCTGCGCCAGTGGTGAAGTAGGTGAACGTTGGAGTTAGTCCAGAACATTAGCTTGGGGTTCTGGATCACTAGTCCAGTAACGTTACAACAACACTACCAGCTATCCCCACCTGCCTGGGTGAGTACAGCTCCAACAACTTTAAAGAAGTGTGATACCATCCAGGAGAAAGCACCACCTTCAATGTTCACTCCATCCTCCACCAACCCATAGTGGAGCGGTGCTCCCCATCTACAAGATGTACTACAGCAACTCACCAAAGCACCTTCAACAGTGCCTTCCAAACCCTAGCCCCCTACCATTTAGAAGGAGCAGGGCAGCAAATGCTTGGAACACCACAAACTGCCAGTTCCCCTCCCAGCTACACGCAATCCTGACTTAGAAATAAATTCCTGTTTCTTCGATGTTGCTGGGTCAAAATTCTGGAGCCCGCTTCCTACCGGCACTTTGGGTGTTCCTACAGCCCTCGGATTGGAGTGGTTCACCACAAACATCTCCAGGGCAATTAGGGACGGGCAACAGATGTTAACCCAGACAGCGACACCCACATCCTATGAACAAGTAAACACTCCTTATTTGTGGCAAGTTCCACATCTTCAACATAATTCCGATTTAAGAACCTTGTGCCAAACTCCCCCTGGACTTTTTTTTAAACATTCATTTCCCTCATTTTGCCATCCTCCGAAAGAAGGAAATACCTTCACCACATTGACCCAATGATATCCTGTTATCATTTTAAAAACCTCCAGCCTTCAGCCTGCTCAAGGTAAAGAGGGCCCAGTCTACTGGATGTCCAAGAACACTCATCAATCTCCACCAATCTCAGTGTGGTGTGTCCATCTTGCTGCAGATGTGCAAGGAATCACCCCCTGATCAACATTAATTCCTCACTCACTCCTTTTCTCACCAACGTATCCAAAGAGATGATTCCTACCTGTGGAGTGTCCTGACACATCCTGGGTATGACTGTTCATGTCACGAGACTTCTTATAAGTGTCACAATTCAAGAATACCGACTGCAAGCAGAAAGGGGAGAGGCAATGGGAAAATTAGATGGGAGTCCTGGGTTAGAGAACAGCTCAGGGCGCGAGTGGTGCAGAATTGAATAGAATAAACAGTTCAGATATGGTAAAAGACAGAATGTTACTTTGTCAGTAGTATTAGAACAAAGTGAAGGTTTTGTGAACTTGAAGGAATAACTTTGCAAAGATCCGAGATACAAACTTGAGGAATGTTCAAATTGCTCACAGGGCGAGTTTGGCTTTGAAGAGGTCATACTCCTGATGACCTCTCTCTATCCTGTACAGGTGAAACGTGAGCTTGGATTGTTCCACATGACCACATGGTAGAGCAGTGAGAAAATATTTGGAATGCTAATGGAATATGCTTATGTCTGAAAGCTACTGTGTTGAATCGTAGGGGTTAATAGCTCAGAGGATACTCGATTTCACATCTATTTTGTCTGGTAGCTAAAGCAAACAAAATCTAAAATCACTGTGCCACTATCTCCTCATAGTCTCTGTTACCAACACTAGAATTCACAAGGTGATGTTTTTGTTTTCCCTGGAGTGTCAGAGGCTGAGGGGTGACCTTATAGAGGTTTATAAAATCATGAGGGGCATGGATAGGATAAATAGACAAAGTCTTTTCCCTGGGGTGGGGGAGACCAGAACTAGGGGGCATAGGTTTAGGGTGAGAGGGGAAAGATTCAAATGGAACCTAAGGGGCAACTTTTTCATGCAGAGGATGTGTGGAATGAGCTGCCAGAGGAAGTGATGGAAGCTGGTACAATTACAACATTGAAAAGGCATCTGGATGGGTATATGAATAGGAAGGGTTTGGAGGGATATGGGCCAATTCCTGGCAAATGGGATTAGATTAATTTAGGATATCTGGTCAGTATGGACAATTTGTACCAAAGGATCTGTTTCTGTGCTATACATCTCTATGACTCTATTGTAAACAATCTAAGGTAAGGTACAACATAAGGTAAAACTGGAGCTTGCAGGAGTGACCCAGACAGACCTGTTTGATCTGGCTGCTACGGTGGTGAATCCCAAGCAGAAATCTATTAAAACCTAGAGATGGTTTTCACATTCTCTCACTGTGACTCACAATGGAAGTAACATCTGCTTCTAATTGATGCACTGGTAGAGAAAGAGAGGCAGAGGGAGAGTGAGAAAACATAGACAGACAAATACACTGTGTGGCTGGCAAGGCAGATGTTGCTGTGGGGAAGGAGAATACTTGGCAAGAATTAGTTTTTTGCTTGAAAGGAACAGAACAGATGGGACACTTGGGGATTTGAAACCACGGAGTCCTCGGGGTGGGTACTTGCTGACAGCTGTCAGATATCGGCTCAGACTGGATGGAACAGGATTCTTGAAAAACACTGAAAGTTACAGCAGGGAGCAAGGAGAGCAAGACGTAAGGGTGAACTTGTTCGTGTAACAGACCCTTCTAGCAGATATACAGACAAAAGGTTTGTAGAACAAATTCTCAATAGAGTTTGTGAAGTGTAGCAGGGGCAGCATTTATGTGATAGTGTGGGGCAGGGGTGGAGTGCTGGAGGAGAGAGGCTGCCGATAGACCTGATTAATCGGAAGGTGAGAATGGTAGGACAATGGTGTCTAACTGCCAGACTAGAAAGGACAGACAGGCGGAAGTGAGGACTGCAGATGCTGGAGATTAGAGTCAAGATTAGCGTGGTGCTGGAAAAGCACAGCAGGTCAGGCAGCATCCGAGGAGCAGGAAAATCAACGTTTTGGGCGAAAGTGATGAAGGGCTTTTCCAGCACCACTCTAATCTGGAAAGGACAGACAGCCCCATTGGGGTGGGGGGAGGGGAGAGAGAACACAGTGACAGAGAATGCAACAAGTAAAGCTATAAGAAAGGGAAGGAATGGGAGCTGATTCACAATTTAAAGGTGTTAAACTCAATACTAAGTCCAGAATGCTGTAAAGTGCTTGTCTGAAGTAGCGATGTTGGTCCTCCAGGTTGCGCTGTGATTCACTGGAACACTGCAGCATGCCGAGGACAGACACGTGGGCATGTGAGCAGGGTGCTGTGTTAAAATGACCAGCTACATGAAGGTCAGGGTTCTGCTTGTGCACAGACCGGAGATGTTCCACAAAGTGATCACCCAGTCTGTGTTTGGTTTCTCCAGTTTAGAGTAGGCCACATTGGGTCCAGCGAATACAATACATAAGACTGGAGGAGGTCCAGGTCCAGGTCCAGGTGCTTCACCTGAAAGCCCTTGGACAGTGAGCAGGGAGGAGGGGAAGGGGCAGGTATTGCATCTTCTGCAGTTACATGGGAAGATGTCCTACTGTGTGTTCAGTTTGATATATTAGCTGCTTGTAAGTATTCTTGGTTGAGTGCAGCTGTATGTTACAGTGACAATATTTAAACATTAAATTTTGTCCTTTGGTTACTTCTGATGATCGTTTGGGATTTTCTTTTCCCTTTAAAAAGCGTTATCGATCTCAGTAGGCAGAGTAACACAGTGCACTGTTCCTCTGTTAGCTCCAGGAGCTAACACATAAACCTCTAATGGAGTTTTATCAAAGATGATGAACTGAAGAATTCCTCAATTCCTTATTAAAAAAATGCTAAATTCAACAAGCTAATTTATTTTATTAATTGATTGGCTAGGCCAGCTTTTAGTGCTCATCCCTAATTGCCTTTGAAAAGACAGTGTACCCACAATTACTTTATGGAGAGAGTGACTCAGCAACACTGAAGGAATGGTGATATATTTCCAAGTCAGGATGGTGAGTGGCTCGGAGGGGAAGTTGAAGGTGATGATGTTCACATGTATCTGCTACCCTTGTCCTCCTAGACAGTAGAGGTCTTGAGTTTAGAAGGTGCTGTTGGAGCAGCCTTGATGAATTTCTACAGTACATCTTGTAGATGGCGTACACTGCTGCCACACAGTGTTGGTGAAGGAGGGACATTGAAGGTGGTGGATAGAGTGCCAACTGAGAAGGGCTGATTTGCCCTGGACTATCAGAACTGAGGAGGTCGCCCATGTAAAATAAAGATAAGGCAAAAAAAAAAGTCTTAGGGGGTTATGAAAAATAGGAGACTTTCAAAAAAGAGATGCAGAATGTGGGAAATCAGAGAGAGGTCGAACAGCCTCGACAATTATATCTGCAGGAAGTGAATCCAATTGTCAGACCGCGTGGATCGGTTGGATGTCAGCTGGACTCACTGAGGAGCAGGCAAGAGGTGGAAAGCTTCAGAGACAGGAGTTTTGGAGACATGGTCACACCCAGGGTTCAGGCCGATAGATGGGTGACTGGTGGAAGGAGCAAGCATTCAGTGCCAGAGACCCAGTGGCTTTCGCCCCTCTCTAACAAGCACACTGTTGTAGGTTAGGTGCGTTAGCCACGGGAAATGTAGGATTACAGGAATAGGGTGGGGGACGAAATGGGTCCGGGCAGGATGCTCTTTGGAGGGTCGGTGTGGACTTTTTGAGCTGAGCGGCTTGTTTCCACACAGTAGGGATTCCATGGAAACTGTTTTGGGTGCTAGGTAAAAACAATGACTGCAGATGCTGGAAACCAGATTCTGGTTTTTGTGGTGCTGGAAGAACACAGCAGTTCAGAGAGCATCCAAGGAGTTTCGAAATCGACGTTTCGGGCAAAAGCCCTTCATCAGGAATGGGTGCTGTTTTGGGTGCTGTTGGCGGGGAATTGCCGATCAGGGAATGGTGGCACCACAGCTGGCTCTGCTATACAGCAGGGAGGGTCAGAGTGCAGGAGAGCATCAGTAATAGGGAACTCTACAGTCATGGGCACAGATGGGCATTTCTGTGGCCGCAAGCGACACTCCAAGATGAGGTATTGCCTCCCTGGTGCCAGGGTCAAGGATATCTCTGAGTGGGCACAGGACATTCTCAAGGGAGTGAGTGAGCAACCAGAGGTCATGATACACATTGGTGCTAATGACACTGGCAGGAAGAGTGACAAGGTCCTGCAAAGGGAATTCTGGGAGTTAGGTAGGAAGCTGAACAGCAGGACCTCTAGGGTTGTGATCGCGGGATTACTTCCTGCGCCACCTGCCAGTGAGACTAGGAACAGGAAGACAGTACAGTTAAATACATGGTTGAAGAGCTGGTATAGGAGGGAGGGTTTCAGGAATGCGCAGCATTGGGATGCCTTCAGGGGAAGATGGGACCTGTACAAGAAGGATGGGTTGCACCTAAACTGGAGGGGTACCAACATCCTGGCAAGGAGGTTTGATAGTGCCACACAGGAGGATTTACTCTGGTGTAGCAGGGGAATGGGAGACAGAGCAGTTGGTCAGCAAATAAAAGGACCGAGGAGGAGTCAGTGATGCAGGCCAGTAAGGCAGAGAGGAAGAACAGACAGGGAGAGGTTACTGAACACAGCAGGACTGGGGCCCGAAGTGCATCTGTTTTAATGTGAGGAGGATGGCAGGGTAAAATGGATGACCTCAGAGCTTGGATTAATACATGCAACTATGATGTTATAGGTATTCCAGAGACTTGGTTGAGAGAGGGACAGAAGTGGCAGCTTAATGTTCCGGGATTTAGATGTTTCAGGCCAGCTAGACAGGGATGTAAAAAGAGGTGAGCGAGTTGGGGGCATTACTGATTAAGGAGAATATCCCAGGTGTACTGAGGGAGGATACCTCCGAGGACTCATCCTGTGAGGCCATGTGGGTAGAGCTCCGGAATAGGAGGTGCGCAGTCACTTTGATGGGATTGTACTACAGACCAGCCAACAACCAGCCGATGATACAGGAATAGTTATGTGGACTGATTATGGAAATATCTAAAAATAACAAGGTTATCTGGGTGATTTTAACTTCCCATATATTGACTGGGACTTCGCTTAGTGCCAGGGGCCTGGTTGGGATGTTTATTAGGCATGTTCAGAAGGGCTTCTTGAAGCAATATGTAAATAGTCCATCAGGGGATGAGGCCATACTAGACCAGGTATTGGGGAATGAGCCTGGCCAAGTGATTGAAGTTTCAGTGCGGGCGCATTTCGGGAACAGTGACCATAATTCTGTACATTTTAAGTTACTTTTGGATAAGAGTAATCCTTAGAAAAACTGGGGGAAGGCTAACTAAGACAACATTTGTAGGAGATGGGGGCATGTAGGTCAGGGGGAATGTCTTTTTGAAGATAAATCGATATTTGACATGTGTGAATCTTTTAAAGGCCAGATGATTAGAGTTTTAGATTTAATTACATTACACTGTGGAAACAGGCCCTTCGGCCCAACAAGTCCACACCGACCCACCGAAGCGCAACTCACCCATACCCCTACATTTACCCCTTACCTGACACTATGGGCAATTTAGCATGGCCAATTCACCTGACCTGCACATCTTTGGACTGTGGGAGGAAACCGGAGCACCCGGAGGAAACCCACGCAGACACGGGGAGAATGTGCAAACTCCACACAGTCAGTCGCCTGAGGTGGGAATTGAACCCGGATCTCCGGCGCTGTGAGGCAGCAGTGCTAACCACTGTGCCGCCGTGCCGCACACTACATGCCCCCATCTCCTACAAATGTTGTCTTAGTTAGTTCAGGACTGACATGTTCTCATGAAAATGAAGGATAAGGATGGCAAGAATTGGGAACCTCGGGTGACAAGAGATACTATGAGCTTAGTGAAAAAGGAAAAAGGAGGCATATATAATGTTTAGGAAATTAGAGAGAGAGAGTCCTCGAAGAATATCAAGATGGCAAGAAAGAACTTAAACGAGGAGTTAGGAGAGTATAAGGGGTCATGAAATGTCTTTGGCAAACAGGATTAAGCAAACTCCCCAAGGGCAGTTTATACATAAATAAGGAGCGAAAGGGTAGGTCCACTCAAGGACAAAGGAGGGAATTTATATGTAAAGCCCAAAAGTGGGTGAAGCCCTGAACAAATATCTTGCACTGGTATACACAATGGAGAAGGACATGGCAGATGATGAATCTAGAGAGGGTTACACTGATATTCTGAAGCATGTCAATATAACAAAGGAGGTATTGGGCGTCTTGGAAAGTGTTAAGGTAGGCAAGTCCCCAGTGGGATCTATCCCAGAATATTAAGGGAAGTGAGGGAGGAAATTGTACAAACTCTTTGTCTCCAGGAGAGGTCCCAGAGGACTGGAAAACAGCCAATGTTGTCCCTTTTTTTAAGAAGGGTAACGGGGATAATCTGGGAAATGATTGGCCATTGAGCCTTACATCAGTGGTAGGGAGATTGTTGGAGAAGATTCTTAAGAACAGATTTTACTCACATTTGGAAATTTATGCACTTATTAGTGAGAGGCTTTGTGCACTCATAAAATTGACAGAGTTTTTTGAGGAAGTGACAGAGGTGACTGTCATTTCAGAGGGATCTTAACAGATACATGAACAGGCAGCGAATAGAGGGGCACGGATCACATAGAGACAAAAGGTTTTTAGTGTGGAAAGGCATCATGTGTCAGTGCAGTTGGGTGGGCTGAAGGGCCTATTCCTGGGCACTTTATTCCCTGAATAGCGTGCAAACTAGCTACATCCCATGAGAAGTAAAGACGGGGTATCCAAAGCTAGAGTACCCTGGCTGACTACAGATATTGATGAGAAAACAAGGAAGAGAAAGGAGGCAGATGGCGCATAATAATAGCAACAGAAATCAGGAAGATATCTCAAACACAGAAAGGAGACTAAGGCGGGAATAAGGAAGGCTAAGAGGAAACACGAGGGAAGGATGGCAGGTTGACTGAAACAATTAGTAAAATGCTCTTCAAACATATTAATATTAAAAGATGAGTAAAAGATGGAGTGGGGCCCCTTAGGAATAAGCAGGGTAAGCTGCTCACTGAAACGATGGATATGGCTGAGATATGAAATGAATATTTTGCTTCTGTCTTTGCCAAATTAAAAGACTGTAACAATGGCCCAGTTGAAAATGGGGGTGTTGAGTAACTGAACAGTACAATGATAGATAAAGAGGAGGTGTTAAAAATGCTGGCAGCATTCCAGGTAGAGAAGTCACCAGGTCTGATGGGATGCATACCCAGGTTACTGACAGAGGGAAGGGAGCAAACTGTGGAGCTGTTGGCAGAAATTTTCCAGGTGTCTCTAAGCATAGGATTAGTTCCGGGGTCTGGAGGACTGCAAATATGACACAGCTGTTTATGAAAGGGGCAAAGGAAATAACCCAGGAAATTACAGAGCTTTCAGCTTGACCTCTCTAGTGGGGAAACTGATGGAGGCCATATTGCAGGATAAGGTAAATGTACACATCGAGAAAAATAAGTTAATACTAGACAGTCTGACTGGTCTCCCGCTGCACTTTGACAATGCTAGGATTTTGTTGAAATCTAGATTGTACTATTGGATGCTGTACAGGAAGCAGATTCAGTTATAACTATCGAAAGGGAATTAGATAAATACATTTACAGAGTTACAGGCTATAAGCAAGCGAGCAAGACCAATTAGGCAGATCACGGAATAATGGGCCAAATGGCCTCCTTCAGTGCTCCTTCTGTGGATTCAGAAACTTTTGAAATGAGCAGTGCCAAGAACAAGTCACCAATGTACAATCTCCCTCACTCAATATTGTCCTTACCGATTCGGTCGGATGTGTGTAGTTTGGAGCTTTATTATTCTTGCAGTTGTTCTGTTTGGATGTGGGTTCCAATGACTCAGTCTCACAGACATCTTGCTCCAAATCTGTGTAAATTGTACAAAGTTAATAAAATCCACCATAACCTTCAGCTCACACAAACCTCCCGCTGTCAGTGATCTAATGCCTCAGTCACCCAGGACCCCCCAACGTGCTTACAAACACCCCCCCCCCCCCCCCCCCCACCGCTGAAACTCACTGAGCACAGGTGGAGCTGCCTCAGTCCTCAGTATTGGAACTCACTCCCTGAACTTCTGCAAATCACCCAGTATTTCCCTAGAAGACGTCCTCTTAAGGTGTCCCTGAAATCCCGCCTCTTTGGCCACATTTTCGATCATCCATTCAGACATTTCTTGACCTTTTTAGTCCAACTCATCCATGCCGAGCAGATATCATCACAGCACCGGTGACTCGGCTTCAATTCTACCCTCAGGCATCTGTCAGTGTGGAATTTCTGCATTGTCCCTATGTCTGCATGGGTTTTCTCCAGGTGCTCCAGTTTTCTCCCACAATCCAAAGATAAAAGGATGTTGCCAGGGTTGGAGGGTTTGAGCTATAGGGAGAGGTTGAATAGGCTAGAGCTGTTTTCCCTGGAGCGTTGGAGGCTGAGAGGTGACCTCATAGAGGTTTACAAAATTATGAGGGGCGTGGATAGGGTATATAGACAAAGCCTTTTCCCTGGGGTTTGGGAGTCCAGAACTAGAGGGCATAGGTTTAGGGTGAGAGGGGAAAGATATAAAAGAGACCTAAGGGGCAATGTTTTCACACAGAGGGTGGTGAGTGTATGGAATGAGCTGCCAGAGGAAGTGGTGGAGGCTGGTACAATTGCGACATTTAAAAGGCACCTGGATGGGTATATGAATAGGAAGGGTTTGGAGGGATATGGGTGCTGGCAGGTGGGACTAGATTAGGTTCAGATATCTGGTCGGCATGGACGAGCTGGACCGAAGGGTCTGTTTCCATGTTGTACATCTCTATGACTCTATGATTGTGTTCAAAGCAGCTCAGAGAAGGTTCACTAGGGTGACAACTAGGATTGGGGTGGGCCGGGGGGTTGGGAGGGGTGGGGTTGAATTTGGTGTGTGTGTTTGTGTGAGAGAAAGTATGTGTGAGAGAGCGTATGTATATTCCTGTGTCCGAGTTTGTCTGTGAGAGTGTGTGTGTGTGTGTGAAACAGAGTGTACGTGAGTGCATATGTGTGTGCGCGAGTGTGTATGTGATTGAGAGAATGTGTGTGAGAGTGTGCGTAAGAGAGTTTGTGTATATTTGTGTGAGAGAGGGTGTGTGTGAGAGAGAGAGAGTATGTGTGTGCGAAAAAGAGTGTGGGTGGGTGGATGTGAGAAAGAGAGACTGTGTGTGTGTGTGTGTGAGAGAGAGAGAGACAGAAACAGAGAGTATATCTGTGTGTGTGTGAGAGAATGGGAGAGTGAGTGTATGTGTGTATGTATGTGTGAGAGAGAAAGAGAGAGAGTGTGTGTGCATGGTGTTACTGCACAGGGCCTGTTTCCCCTGGAGTTGAGAAGACCTTATCGAGATGTATGTGATCCTGAAAGGATGTGGGTGCTGAGAAGATGCTACACCTTTTGTAGGAGACTATGATTAGGAGGTGTCATTTCAAAATCACAGGTGGCCCACTTAAGATGGTGAGGAGTTAAAAATGATCCTCTCAGAGGGTCATCAATCTTTGGACTTTTCTTCCTATGAGTACACTGAAGGCAGGACCATTGAGTATCGTTAAGACAGAGGTAGATAGATTCTTCATCAGCAAGGGAGTCAGTGGTCATTGGGGGTAGGGAGATGGTGAGGACTCAAGGCCACTCTCAGATCAGCCGTGATCCTACTGAGATGCTGAATGGGCTCCTCCTGCTCCCACAGCATTCGATGTGACTTTCAGATTTTCTTTCCCCATTGCTGTGTGAATCATCCTGAGGACCATTCTGTTCAGGCACTAACGTAAACGCAAGCTAAGTGAAACTAGCAGGGTAAGTCATTCGGCCCCTCTGGGTCTGCTCTGCTATTCAATAGGATCATGGCTAACACTCGATCCGAATGCCATATTCCTGCTTTCTCCAACACCCTTGATGCATTTAATTTTAAAAAAAAATTATCTTGCTTTCTTGAATATATAGGAATGCAAAAAAAAGACAAGTAGGCGGCCATTCAGCCCTTCAAGCCTGCTCCACCATTCAATATGATCATGTCTGATCGTCCAACTCAGTCTCCTGTTCCCGCTTTCACCCCACCTCCCCTCCCCCCAATCCCTTTGATTCTCTTAGCCCAATAAAATATATCTACCTTCTTGAAAACATTCAATGTTTTGGCCTCAACTGATTTCTGCAGCAGTGATTCCACAGGCTCCCCACTCTCTGGGTGAAGACATTTCTCCTCATCTCAGTCTGAAGAGGCCTACCCTGTATCCTTACACAGTGACCCCTGGCTCTGGACTCCCCAGTCATCAGGAATGTTCTTCCTACATCTCTCCAGTATAACCAGGGACTAGGCCTGTGTAGCCTTCTGTGGTAGCGAATTCCACTAGTTCACTCCCTGTGAGTGAAGAATTGTTTCGACATCTCAGTCTGAAACAGCCTCACCTATATCCTGAACTCAGTCATCTATCAGGTACTGTGGTGCACTGTATGGAATGTTCAGCACCAAAAGCATTTTCACCCCAACACCCATCATCTCACTGATGCCCCTCACGGAGGAACTCAAATGAAGAATTCGGAGGGCTAAAGAGGCTATGAAATGATGTCATTGTAGACAGGATTAAGAAAAACCCCAAGGCATTTAACACATATATAAGGAGGGAGAGGCCAGCTCAGGAAAGGGCAGCAAATGAACATTGCAGATGCTGGGGATTAGAGTCGAGATTGTGGCGCTGGAAAAGCACAGCAGGTCAGGGAGCATCCGAGGAGCAGGAGAATCGATGTTTCGGGCAAAAGCCCTTCATCAGGAATTGGGGAAAGGGCAGGTCCACTCAAGGACAAAGGGGGGATTTTACGCGCTCAGCTCGAGGCAGTGGGTGAGGTCCTTTAGGAATACTGTCCATTGGCATTCCCAAAGGCAAAGAACATGGTGGAAGGTAAGTTTCAATTGGGGGTGGGGTGTTGTCAATAGAAAAAAGATATTGTTAGCAGTTTTGAGAAGCATTAGGATAGACAAGTCCCCAAGGCCTGAGGGAAGTACATCAGAAAATTGCTGGGGTCTTGTACAAAATCTTTCCATTTTCGTTTTCACAGGAGGGGTCTCTGAGGACTGGAGAAACTATGGTTAAACCATAGTTCCTTGGTTTAAGAAGGGCAACAGCAATAATTTGGGAAATTATAGGCCAGTGAACCTTACATCAGTGGTAGGGAAATTATTGGAGAAGATTCTTAGAGACAGGATTTACTCACATTTGGAAAAATATATGTTTATTAGTGACTGAACAGGGCTTTGTGCAGGAAAGGTCGTGCCTCAAACTTGATTGAGGTTTTTGAAGAAGTGACAAAGATGAGAGATGAGGGCAGGGTGGTAGATGTTGTCCACATGGACGTCAGTAAAGCCTTTGACCAAGGTCCCTCACAGCAGGCTGGTACAGTAGGTGAACTCATGTGAGGTTCATGGTGAGCTGCTAAGATGGATACAGAACTGGCTTAGTCGCGGACAATGGGGTTGAAGTGAAAAAGTGTTTTTCAGACTGTGGCCAGTAGGGTTCCACAGGGACCACTGCTGAGACCCTGACTGTTTGTAATACACATTAATAATTTGAAGGAGAAATTAGGTGGCCTGCTTATCAAGCTTGTGGATGACACAAAGATTGGCAGGGAGCTGTGGTTTGTGAGGAGGATTGCCAGAGGATACAGGTAGGGTGGAGACCTGGGCAGAGAAATAGCAGATGGAGTTTAATCTAGACAAATGCGAAGTGATGCATCTTGAAAGATCGAATGCAGGAGGGACATATACAGTAAATGGCAGAACTCTTATTAGCATCAACATACAGAGGAATCTAAGAGTACAGGCCCACAGTTCCCTGAAAGGGGCAATACAAGTAGATTAGTGCATAGAATGTAGAACAATACAGCGCAGAACAGGCCCTTCGGCCCTCAATGTTGCACCGACCTGTGAACTCATCTAAGCCCATCCCCCTACACTATCCCATCATCATCCATGTGCTCATCCAAGGATTGTTTAAATCTCCCTCATGTGGCTGAGTTGACTACACTGGCAGGTAGGGCATTCCACGCCCTTACCACTCTGAGTAAAGAATCTGCCTCTGACATCTGTCTTAAATCTGTCACCCCTCAAGTTGTAGCTACGCCCCCTCGTATAAGCTAACGTCATCGTCCTAGGAAAAAGATTTTCACTGTCTATCCTATCTAATCCTTTGATCATCGCATATGTCTCTATCAAATCACCTCTTAGCCTTCTTCTTTCCAATGAGAACAGACCCAAGCCTCTCAGCCTTTCCTCATAAGACCTTCGCTCCAGACCAGGCAACATCCTAGTAAATCTCCTTTGCACCTTTCACAATGCTTCCACATCCTTCCTATTACAAACACTACATTGGACAAACAGGCAGAATACTAGCCCCCAGGATACATGAACATCAACTAGCCACAAAACAACATGACCCTCTCTCACTAATATCCTTACATACAGATTAGGAAGGACACCGCTTCGACTGGGACAATACATCCATCCTAGGACAAACCAAAAACAGAGACACGCACAAGAATTCCTGGAAGCGTGGCATTCCAATCAGAACTCTATCAACAAACACATTTACTTGGACCTGATATCCCACCCCTGAGAAAAAGAACAGGAAATGACATCACCATAGGAAATGACATCACGAACCCAAAGAAACCCAAACATATAAATAGAAAGCAGGAATCATCAGCAATGCTTCATCTGTAGGCTCACTGAAGATGTTACCTAGTATGGTGACGAAACGTCAGAAAAGGGACCTTCCAGCTCAGTGAGCAAATCTACATTCACAACTTTCAGGGATCCAAGTACACAGACTCCAAGATCCCTCTGCACATCCACACCACCATGAATCTTTCCAATGACCCAGTATTATACCTTCCTGTTATTCTTTCCAAAGTGCATCACCTCACATTTTGATTAGATTAGATTAGATTAGATTACTTACATTGTGGAAACAGGTCCTTCGGCCCAACAAGTCCACACCGACCCGCCGAAGCACAACCCACCCATACCCCTACATTTACCCCTTACCTAACACTACGGGCAATTTAGCATGGCCAATTCACCTGACCTGCACATCTTTGGACTGTGGGAGGAAACCGGAGCACCCGGAGGAAACCCACGCAGACACGGGGAGAACGTGCAAACTCCACACAGTCAGTCGCCTGAGGCGGGAATTGAACCCGGGTCTGTGGCGCTATGAGGCAGCAGTGCTAACCACTGTGCCACCGTGCCGCCCACATTTGGCTGCATTGAACTCCATTTGCCACCTCTCAGCCCAATTCTGCAGTTTATCCAAGTCCCCCTGCAACCTGCAACATTCTTCCACACTGTCCACTACTCCATCGACTTTAGTGTCATCTGCAAACTTACTAACACATCCACCGATGCCTGCGTCCAAGTCATTTATAAAAATGACAAACAGCAGTGGTCCCAAAACAGATCCTTGTGGCACACCACTAGTAACCGGACTCCAGGCTGAATATTTTCCATCAACCACCACTTGCTGCCTTCTTTCAGAAAGCCAGTGTCTAATCCAAACTACTAAATCACCCTCAATCCCATGCCTCTGCATTTTCTCCAACAGCCTACCATGTGGAACCTTATCAAAGGCTTTACTGAAGTCCATGTATACCACGTCAACTTCCCTACTCTCATCTACATGCTTGGTCACCTTCTCAAAAAACTCAATGAGGTTTGTGAAACAAGACCTGCCCTTGACAAAACCATGTTGACTATCTGAAATCAAATTGTTGCTTGCTAGATGATTATAAATCGTATCCCTTATAATCCTTTCCAAAACCTTTCCTCCAGTAGAGGTAAGGCTCACTGGTCTGTAATTACCTGGGTCATCTCTACTGCCCTTCTTGAATAAGGGTACATTTGCAATCCTCCAATCCTCTGGTACCAAACCTGTAGACAATGACGACTCAAATATCAAAGCCATAGGCTCTGCCATCTTCTCCCGAGCTTCCCAGAGAACCCCCGGATAAATCCCATCCAGCCCAGGGGACTTGTCTACTTTCACGCCTTCTAGAATTGATAACACCTCCTGCTTACTAACCTCGATCCTTTCTAGTCTAATATCCCGTATCTCATTCTTCTCCTCTACAATATTCTCCTTTTCCTGAGTGAAAACCAATGAGAAATATTCGTTTTGCACCTCTCCAATCTCCACAGGGTCCACACACAACTTCCCACTTCCGTCTTTGACTGGCCCTATTCCTACCCTCATCATCCTTTTATTCCTCACATACCTATAGAAAGTTTTAGGATTCTCCTTTATTCCACCTGCTAAAGACTGCTCGTGTTCTTTACTTGCTCTTCTTAACTCTCTCTTTAAATCCTTCCTAGCTAATCTGAACCATCTCGTCTCAACGTCACATAAGCCTCCTTCTTCCTTTTAACAAGAGATGCAATTTCTGTAGTAACCCACAGTTCCCTTCCCTTATCACTTCCTCCCTGCCTGGCAGGGACATACCTATCAAGGTCACGCAACATCTGTTCCTTAAACTAGCTCCACATTTCGATTGTCTATATCCCCTGTATTTTGTTACTCCATTCTATGCATCCTAAGTCTTGCCTAATCACATTATAATTGCCCTTGCCTCAGCTATAACTCTTGCCCTGTGGCATGTAACTATCCCTTTCTATCGCTAAACTAAACGTAACTGAATTACGGCCACCATCTCCAAAGTGCTTGCCTACAGCTAAATCAAACACCTGGCCCGGTTCATTACCAAACACCAGATCCAGTGTGGCCTCCCCTCTTGTCGGCCCTTTGACATACTGTGTCAGGAAACCCTCCTCTCCTGTTTCTAACCTCAGCCCACATTCCCTCAGTAGACAAGACCTCGTCAAAGGTTCTTTTAGCCACTGTTACACTGTCCTTCACTAACAAAGCCACACCTCCCCCTCTTTTACACCCTTGCCTGTTCTTAATGAAAGATCTAAATCCTGGAATCTGCAACATCCATTCCTGACCCTGTTCTATCCATGTCTCCAAAATGGCCACAACATCGAAGTTCCAGGTACCTATCCTTGTTGCAAGTTCACCTACCTTATTTCAGGTACTTCTGGCATTGAAGTAGACACACTTCAAACCACTTCGCCATCTGCCATCACTGTGACCGTGAAATCCTGTCCAAGGAGTGGAAGCCATACAGCATGCATGCTTTCATTGGTCAGGGCTTAGCGTATAAAAATTGGCATCTCCTGCACAGCTGTGCCGGACTTCAGTTAGACCACATGTGGAATACTGTGTACACACATGTGCCACACTAGTGCCACACTAACAGAAGGATGTAGGGGCTTTGGAGAAGGTACAAAGAGGTTTTCCCAGGATGTTGCCTGGTTTAGTGGGTGTTATCTATGGAGAGAGATTGGACAAACTTGGGCTGTTTTGACTTGAACGTCAGAGGATGAGGTTTATAAAATTGAGAGGCATGGACAGACTGGATAGTCGGAGCTTTTCCCCAGGGTAAAAATGTGAATTACTCAGTGATGTGGCTTTAACGTAATAGGGGCTAAGTTTAAAGGAGATGTGAGAGGCAGGATTTTTACACAGAGAATGTTAGTGTCTGGAAATGCACTGTCAGAGGAGCTGGTGAAGACAGATTCACCAGCAACCTGGATAGACACATGAATAGGCAGGGAATGGAGGGAAATGGACCACATCGGAGCAAAAGGGTTTTAGGTTAGAAAGGTATTATGTGTTGCTGCAGCCTTGGTGGGACAAAGGGCCTGTTCCTGTGATATACTCTTTGTTCTGAACCTCTCTCCCTGGGGTGTTGATCAAGCTTCCCATTCAATGCAGTTACAGTAAAATAATTGAGGGAGCATGGGAAAAGACTGACTTAAGAGAAGCAAACATTGTGAAGATGTAAACACAAGGGGTGGCAAACAGGAAGGCTGATGTAGGATGAGTTCCGTGTCAAAATGAATTGATGTTAACTGTGGCCACTCGCTGGTTTTATTTCTGTGCCCAGGTTTCACCTGCATCTTCTGGCAATGGTCGGTCTTTTGTTGCACGTTATCTTCATATACCCAGATGTATCACTTATTGTCCAATTTTTCCGGCTCTTATCCTATCCCTTTTCATCAGTGATTTTCCTTGTTCATTCCTTCCTCCCCCTCGTACGGCACGGTGGCACAGTGGTTAGCACTGCTGCCTCACAGCACCAGAGACCTGGGTTCAAATCCCGCCTCAGGCGACTGACTGTGTGGAGTTTGCACATTCTCCCCGTGTCTGCGTGGGTTTCCTCCGGGTGCTCCGGTTTCCTCCCACAGTCCAAAGATGTGCTGGTCAGGTGAATTGGCCATGCTAAATTGCCTGTAGTGTTAGGTGAAGGGGTAAGTGTAGGGGTATGGGTGGGTTGCGCTTTGGCGGGTTGGTGTGGACCTGTTGGGCCGAAGGGCCTGTTTCCACACTGTAGGTAATCTAATCAGCTTCCCCCCCCCCCCGCCTTCTCCCACTCCTCACCGCCCCCAGCGCCAGGACTTTGTTGGGTTTTTTTGTTTTTGAATTGCCGGGGATTGGCAGATTATACACACTGGGCACTATCCACCATATAAACAAAGAGGGTTGGAGGACAGAGCTTCGACACTGTGCTCAAAATCTGCGCAAACTACTTCATTCCCTGAAACAATTGCACAGAGGCTGGTATCCCATTACCAACTCACCCTCTATTTACACCTGGCGAGTCATTAAAACTGATCCAGCTCCCTCAGAGCCAGCTCTCAGTGAACAGAACCTCTGACACTTATCTGTCAGCCAGGGCTCCCTGGTTGGACCAGATTAACTACCCCAATCAGGGAATGTCAACACTGCTAGATGCACCTGGCTAACCTCATTACAATCACTACATTTCTTCTTTTTAAAAATTCCCACATGGATGTGGGTGTTGTCAATATTGATGGCTATCAGTGAGTGAGCTGCAGTATATGTGCTGTAGGTTTAACAGCAATGCCATCTGCAAGTGAGCTGGTGCAGTGGTAACGTCACTACACTAGTACTTCCAGAGGTCTTACCTAACGCTCTGGGCACAGGGGTTCAAATCTGGTGAAATTTCAATTCCAGAGAAATTTAGCCTAAATGATACCAGACAAATTGAGTGAGTAGCCACAAACTTGGCAGATGGAATATAATGTGGGGTTATGCACTTGGGCAGGAAGCAGAGGAACTGAATACTACTACAATGGAGAAAGCTACAGAATAAAAGCATGTGGGAGCTCTGGGCCATGAACCACAAAAAACAAGCATCCATGTTCTGTGGGTAGTGGGCAATCGGAATGTCGGTTTTTATTGTGAAGGGAATGGAAAATCGACGTATGATGTTTTACTAAAACCATTCACGAGGTCAATCAGATGAGAGCTGGAACACTGTGAACAGTCTCAGCAAAAATACACTGGCACTGGAGGCAGTCCAGAGAAGGTTCACTCTATTGATCCCAGTTACAGAAGGACTGTCTTATGAGGAGAGGTTGAGTAGGTTGGGCCTATACTCATTGGAGTTTAGAACAATGTGAGGCAACCTTATTGGCTCTTTGAGGACATGACAGGGTAGATGCTGAGGTGCTGTTTCCCTTTGCGGAAAAGTCTAGAACCACAGGGCATTACCTCAGGCTAGGGTGGGTCACACATTTAAGACAGAGATGAGGAGGAATTTCTTCTTTCAGAGGGGAATGAGTGCGTGGAATTCTTTCCAGCTGACGAGGCTGGGTCATTCAGTATAATCAAGGCTGAGGGAAACAGGTTTTTAATCAGCAAAGGATCATGAGGAAAAGGCAGGAAAGTGGAGCTAAGGACTATCAGGTCAGCCACGATCACATTGAATGGCGAAGCAGACTCGATGGGCTGAATGGTCTACTTCTGCTCCTATGGCCTACAAACAAAGAAGTGATGGCGATACAGACGGAGGAGTTTCCTG
Organism: Chiloscyllium plagiosum; assembly: GCF_037043375.1. Lineage (NCBI taxonomy): Eukaryota > Metazoa > Chordata > Chondrichthyes > Orectolobiformes > Hemiscylliidae > Chiloscyllium > Chiloscyllium plagiosum. Next base: position 6,847,703 of record NW_028270147.1, read on the forward strand.
CACAGTGAGCAGTTTGGATCTGGAATAGACTATCAGAGACTGTTTGGAGAGGCAGCCTCATTAGGACTTTCAAAAAAGGGAGTTAAATAAGCACCTGAAGAGAGCCAGATTGTAAAGCTAAAGGAGGAAATGGCAGGATCTTCTTGTGTTGCAGTGTAGTGTCCCTGCCATTGACCAGGGAGGTCCCATCACACTGAACAGATTGATTAGAAAAATAGGTTAAATTGTTACAAAATGGTGTGTGAAATGGGTCTAGCTGTAATTTCTTTTATCATCCATTTCCCCATCAAACCTGGAGGAGGTGGTACTGAGCTGCCACCTTGAAATTCTTCAGTCTGTGCAGTTCAGGTGCATCCACAGCAGAGCTGTGACAGAGGGAGGTGCAGGCCTTGGATTCTCTGACAGCAAAGGAACGACGACATTGCTCCAAGTGTTAACTAAAGGGGAACTTGCAGGTATTGGGACACCCATACACCTGCTGCCCTCATCATTCTGGGCTGGCAGCTGTTGCGGGCTTGGAAGATGAAGTCAGAGGATGCACAGAAGCGTACAATGTGAGTTTGTTCTGCACTGAGGTGTCAGCCGCAGCTCAGTGGGGAGCTCTCTCACAAACAGTGAATGAGAATACCTGCAGCTTCAAGTCTCTATCATATGGTAAGAGACATATGCAGAATTGAAAATGCTCCTAGGCTATTAAGCTCAACGTCAAAGTATCCAGCACAAAACAGCTTTCTTCCTGTCTCCCCTTCGATTAATGTAATGATTGATGTTATAGCTGCCAATTGCCACCTGTCGTAGCAACAGCATTTTAGTCTCTCCATTAAATTCATGCCCTAAACCATTGTTAATAATAAATAGCCATATCTGTACCTCTGTCCCTGTGTTTCTTTCTGTCTCACTCCCAGGTCTTCCTTTTCCAGTGTTTGACATAATCTAGATCATCACTCATCTCCTGACTTCCAACAGCGTCTCTCCAATTCCCCTCCTTCTGAACTTAGCACTTGCCTCATTTGTCAAAATTCCTTTGCCGGCCTTTTCTCCTGCTTCACCCTCTGTTTCTGACCCTTTCCTTCATGCTCCAAGCGCCAGAGATGCATCACGACCTGGTACAGCAACTCCTCTGCCCAGGACAGTAAGAAACCACAGCCCAGTCCACCACACAAGCCAACCTTTCATCCACTGACTCCATCCATTCTTCTTGTTGCCTCAGGAAGGCAAAATGAAAGACCCCTCCCACCCTGATTATACGGTCTTCCAACCTCTCCCATCAGGCAGAAGATACAAAAGCTTAAACACACGTACCAACAGGTTCAAGAATAGCCTCATCCTCGCTGATATTAGACTTCTGAATGGAAGCTTAACTTTCTAATTTCAAATCAAATGTTGATCTCTCTCTGTACCTTCTCTGCAGCCGTAACGTTGTATTCCTCACTCTGTTTGATTACCAAATGCACTTTGTATGGTATGATCTGCCCGTAAAACAAAACTTTTCACTGTACCTAGGTACGTGCGACAATAATAAATCAAATATTGAAAAAGGGGTAGTACAGAAGGAGGCCATTCAAAAAGCATCTTGCTGCCAACAATCACACCACCAAAATCAACTCTACTCTACCATCCAACTAATCCCACAGCCTGACTCTTCACCACAGCCCTCAACATCCTCCAGCTTCAGTTAAGCATCCAATTTTCTTTTTTGAAAGTTCCTGTGACTCTGCTTCACCATCTTTCTACACTGTATTCCAGATCACAACTCACCGGGAAAGTAAAAATCATTTCTCCTTGCTCTGTATTGGTGTTTTTGCCAATGATCTCAGATTTGCATCCTCCAGTTCCCAAATCTTCAGCCATGTAAACTGTTTCTCCCTATTCACAGTCCCTTGTGATTTTAAAATAATACTTACAAATTCCCCCATAACCTTCTCCGCCCCAGGGAGGACAATGCCAGCTTCTCTGCAGTACCAAAGTCACTCAGTGCTGTAACTAAGAAGGCAGTAGTCACTAGACCAGTCAGTCACACAGAATCCCTGACTCTGAAGGGTACAAATCCCACCACAGTGGCTGATGACAACAATCAAAGACAATCTAGTCTAATGGTGACCATTGCCAATTTATCAAAATATCCTCTAATGTCTTTTAGGGAAGAAAATCTGCCATTCTTACCCAACCTAGCCTACCCGGTACTGCAGAACCACAGCAATGTGGTCACCTCAGAAATGGCCAACCAAGCCGCTCAGCTCAAGACCAATCAAGTGATGGACAATATTTTCCCAGCCAGCCAAACCAAAGTACCACTAAAAAACCTCGATATTCTTCCAACCTTGAATTGGACTTATTGGACACAAGGTTGGAAGATGTTGCTGACAAAATACCAAGGAGCTGCAATGGAGGGAGTTGAGGCACAATCCTCCCGGAGCCCTAATCCACCATCTGGGTGGGCTTGCCCGACCACAAGACCATAAGAAATTGGAACAGGAAGCCGTCATTTGGTCCCTCAAGTCTGCTCTGCAGACAATAGGATAATTGCATTCCTCATGTCCACTTTCCTGCCCTTTCCCTGTAACCCTTGATTCCCTGAATGATCAAGAATCTCTCTCAGCCTTAAATATACACAAGGATTCCACCCCCACAGCTCTCAGTGACAAGGAGTTCCAGAGACTCTCAACCCTCTGAGAGAAGAAATCCCTCCTCATCTCAGTCTGAAATCGGTGCCCCTTTATTCTGAGACTGTGCCCTCTGGTCCTAGACTCTCCCATGAGGGGAAACATCCTCTCAGTATTGACCCCATCAAGTCCCTCAGTGAGATCACCTCTCATTCCTTTAAAACGCAGTGAGTAGAGTCCCAACCTGTTTCACTTTTACTCGTGAGACAATCCCGCCATACCTGCTTTGTGTTCTGACTGTAGTTTATAACCGAGTTTTCCCCGAGAGCTCCTTCACATTTAAGCTCCCTCTCGATCCACACTTCCTCAATCTACAAATTCAAGGAGGCGGCTGCATGTTTCCCAATACGTGAGAGACCAGAACAAGAGCTCTTCACAAAAAAAAACCTCCCTTTTGAGCAGGATACAAGGGGGATTTTTGATTCCTTGCAGTGGTTCATCAGTTTGTGGAGTTCTCATCTCTAGGAAGCAGTGGAGGCTGGGCCACTGAATTTATTCAGCATGGAATTAGATTTTCTATATGGGTAAAAGCAAACTTACTACAGTTTTACCAGACTGTAGGGCTGTTGCCTCATTACAGAGGTGGCTGGTGGTGGTTTAAGGTGGTGAGGGGAGAGGTTGAGAAGGAGAGTCCTTCATGGTAACCTCAGCCAGTGCGGGAATTGAACCCATGCTGTTGGCATCACTTTGCATTGCAAACCAACCATCCAGCCAACTGAGCTAACTGACTTCCACCCCTCAATTTCTTTGTGACATACAAGGGAGTTGAGGAGTCTTGGATGTCAGGGTTAGCAGATAGGACAATGGAGTTCAGGTCACCACCATGATCTCATTTAAAGGAAGAGCAGGCTCGAGGGGCTGAATGGCCTATTCCCAATCCTAAATGCCGACAGTTTTTTGGTCATAGTGACTGCCCTGGCATAGCCCTCAGGTTGAGCTACTGACTGTCCACCCCTTGAGAGACAGCGAGCAGGAGCTGGTCTATCAGTAAGCAGTCTCCAGTCAGGTGGCTCAGCCAGTCACATTGCTGTGGCAAGATCAGACTCGAGAACTCCTTGTTCCAAAGATATCATCCTGCACACTGCTTCACCTGGGTTTTAGAATTTTTTTTAAAAAGTGGATCTTGCTCATGTGCTTTTTTAACAGATGTGGATCAGAGGGCTCGTTTCTGTGGAAACCACCATTTTCTCAAACACGTGTAATCTCCACACTCTGCCTCCAAATGCAATATGGCAATGATAGAGAGCCCTCCGATTCCAGGGAGCACAGAGACCGGATTCCACCAGCATTCACTGATTTGAGTGTTGGCTCATTAGCAGGAAAATCAAATGGTGCAGGAGAGAGGAAAGGAAGATTGTCTATTTTCCATTCCATTACCTGTTATTCCTCACCTTTACACTAACCACCACCATCTCACAGCATGAACAATGCACCATATGAGCAGAGGCATGACAGACTGGCTGCTAATTTAGAAGCATCTTGGTGCTCATTCACAATGAGGACCCAAACATTCAATGATCTACGCCCACTTCACATGAAGCTCAGGAACACATAGGATACAGATCGGCAAAGGCGCATTTTCTCCTTTCAGTTGGGAGCAGCGTTACATGACTGGAATATTAATGAGATGTCACAGTTACTGTCTCAGCTGTTGGTACTTGTCATTTTCCACATTTGCACAGTGTTGATTATTACCACTCAAGGTCTGGGGCTGGTGAAGCTCTAATCACTCAAGTCTGGATTTTAAAAATTGTCCTTCTAAGTGATACAAATGGGAGGCTTGGAAAGTGTGGTCAAAGCAGCCTTGGTGAATTCTGCAGTGCATCCTGTAGATGATATATTCTGCTGCTACTGAGCGTCAGTCGTGGAGAGAGTGGACGTGGTGCCAATCAAGTGGGCTGCTTTGTCCTGGATAGTATCAAGCTTGAGTGTTGTTGGAGCTGCACCCATCCAGGCAAATGGGGAATATTCCATCATACTCCTGACTTGTGCCTTGTCGATGGTAGGCAGGCTCTGAGGAGCCAGGAGGTGAGTTATTAGCCATATTGTTCTTAGCCTCTGACCTGCTCTTGTAGCCATGGTACTTGGACAGATAGCTCAGTTCAGTTGTATTACTGCTAACTCCCAGGAATTTGATAGTGGGAGTCAGTGATGACAGTGCTATCGAATGTTAAGGGACGATGCTTTGATTAGATTAGATTCCCTCAAGTGTGGGAACAAGCCCTTCAGCCCAGCTAGTCCACACCGACTCTCCAAAGAGTAACCCACCCAGACTAATTTCCCTCTGACTAATGCACCTAACGCTATGGCGAATTCACCTGACCTGCACATCTTCAGACTGTGGGAGGAAACCTGAGCACCTGGAGGAAACCCATGCAGACAAGGGGAGAATGTGCAAACTCCACACTGAGTCACCCGAGGCTGGAACTGAACTTGGGTCCCTGGCGCTGGGAGGCAGCAGTGCGAACCACTGAGTCACCGTGCCATCCCGATGGTTGGATGGTTAGATTCTCTCTCTTTGGTGATGGCGATTGGCTGACATTTGGATGTTGCTAATGTCATTTGCCGCCAATCAGCCTAAGCCTTAATGCTGTCCAGACCTTGCTATATTTAGTATTAAATTTTGTGAATGGAGAACGTCCTATTTGCCCAGGGTCAACCACATTGCTGTGGGTCTGGAGTCACACGTAGGCCAGACCAGATGGTCCACCCCTAAAGAACATTAGTGAAGCAGATAAATTTTTCCTGACAATGGTGACCATGGTTATCATTAGACTCTTAATTCCAAATTGTTATTGAATTCAAATTCCACCATCTGCCGTGGCGGGATTCGAACTCAGGTCACGGAAACACTAACAGGGTCGCGAGATTAACAGTCCAGCAAAAGGTTCCGGGTTCAATTCCAGCCTCAAGCAAATGTCTGTGTGGAGTTTGCACATGCCCCTCACGTCTGCATGGCTTTCCTCTGGGTGCTCCGGTTTCCTTCCATAGTCCAAAGATGTGCAGGATAGGGTGGATTGGCTGTGCCAAATTGCCCATAATGTCTAGGGATGTGAAGGCTAGCTGGTTAGCCATGAGAAATGCAGGGATAGGGTATGGGTGGGATGCTCCTCTTCGGATGGTTGGTGTGGATTTGATGGGCCAAATGGTCTGGTTCCACACTGTAGGGATTCTCTAATATAAGATACTAAAGGGGGTGACAAATTAGACAGAGAGGGGATGTTTCCCCTAGTGGGGCAATCTAGATGAGAGGTCATAGCTTTAGGATAAGGGGAAGCAGATTTAAAACAGAGATGAGGAGAAATTACTTCACTCAAGGGGTCATGAATCTGTGGAATTCACTCCCCCATTGTGCAGTAGATGCCAGGACATTGAGTAAATTTGAGGAAATAGATAGATGGAATTTTAATTAGAAAGGGGTTAAAGGATCATGGAGAGTGGAATTGGAGCCAAGATGAGATCAGTCATTTTTGTATTAAATGACGGGGCAGGCTCAGGGGGGTAAATGGCCTACTTCAGCTCCTCACTTTTGTTCTTATGCCAAACTGGGTTAAATGCTGCCTTGAATCCCACATTTAGAGTTCAGCTCTTTTGCCCAAAACTGAAATGAGGTCTGGAATGGTTTTCCAGGACAAAAACAGAGGATTAGAGAGCACATTGTTGGCCATAGAGTCATACTGCATGGAAACAGACCCTTCGGTTCAACTAGCACACATCGACCATAATCCCAAACTCAACTACTCCCACCTGCCCACAATTGGCCCATATCCCTCCAAACCTTTCATATTCACATACTTATCCAAACATCTTTTAAATGTTGTAACTACACCCGCATCTATCACTTCCTCTGGCAGATCATTCAACAAATAAATCACTCCCTGCATAAAAAAGTTGCCCCCTCATGTCCTTTTTAAAGCTGCCTCCTCTCAACTTAAGAAATGTGTGCACTAGTTTTGAACTCCCCCATCCTCGGGAAAAGACATTTGATATTCACCTTATTTGTGCCCCTCATGGTTTTATAAAGCTTTATAAGGTCACCCATCAAACTCCTATGCTCCTTCCACCACTTTAGAGTTGACTAATGGAACGGTAATTGTTGGCTTTAGTTGGATTCCAGTTGTTTTTCTATTGCTCTCATGTTGAAATTCTCCTTATTTACTTATTCTTAAAAGTAGAACCACAAATGGCTGGTACCATCCTTGTAAATGTGTTGCAAGTGTGTACAGTATCCAAAGAGTGCCCAAACAAGGCTCAAGAGAGTTTTAAGATAAGTTCACTACTTTTTAATTCCGTATGTTTGGAAATAAACTCTGGCACAAATTTTTTTTATTGAAAGTTCGTTGACTGGAGTTGCAACTTTCAGTGTTTTGGTAACTGGAATTCTCCAGTGCCTTTGTTGTTTCACACCAATTGGTTTCAGAGTCTTTGGGGTTTTACCAGCACAGAAAGAGGCCCTTAGCCACACACACAGACCAAGTCCTAAACTATGAAAGTAACCACCCCAACACACACAAACGAAGCTGCATCAGGACACTATTCAAAAGGGCCACAACACACTGCAGTACACCAGAACTGCAAAAAGAAGAAGAGGAACACCTATACAAGGTATTCGCCAAAAACGGATACCCGCGCAACTTCATCACCAGATGCCTAAGAGAAAGACCACGGAACGAGGACATACCACAACCAAAAGGACTAGCCACACTACCATACATCAGGAGCATCTCAGAACTGACAGCCAGACTACTGCGACCCCTAGGACTCATAACGGCACACAAACCAACAGCCATGCTCAGGCAACAACTCACCAGAACGAAGGACCCGATACCCAACATGAGCAAAACTAATGTAGTGTACAAAATACCATGCAAGGACTGCACAAAACACTATATAGGACAAACAGGAAGACAGCTAACAATCCGCATACATGAACATCAACTAGCCACGAAACGACACGGCCAGCTATCCTTAGTAGCCACACACGCAGACAACAAGCAACATGAATTCGACTGAGACAACACTACTATCATAGGGCAAACCAGACAGAGAACAGCCAGGGAATTCCTAGAGGCATGGCATTCATCCACAAACTCCATCAACAAACACATCGACCTGGACCCAATATACCAACCACTACAGCAGACAGCTGAAACTGACAACCGGAAGCGGCAGGGACAGACCACGATAAATACCGGAGGAAACATCAAAGAAGCGCTTCGCAGGAGGCTCCCAAGCACTGATAATGTCGCCTAGCCAGGGGACGAAACGTTTGCAACAAAAACTTCCAGCTCGGCGAACAGAACCACAACAACGAGCACCCGAGCTACAAATCTTCGCACAAACTTTGAGCCCTTAGCCCATTGTGTCTGCTCTGGCCATCAAACATCCATCCACTCCAAACACACTTTCCAACTTTTGACTCTTGGCCAAAATGCAAAAAGGGCATTTCAAGTGTTCATCTGAAGGCAGGGAGTTTCCTGCCTCCACTATCCTCTTAGGCAGTCGGTTCTAGTCATCCATCATCCTCTGGATGGAAAGAGTTTTCTCAAACTCCATCTCACCCTCCTGCTCCTTACCATAAAACTGGTTACTGACCCCTCTACTAAAAAGGGAGAAGTTTCTCCCTATCTACCCCCATCATTTGTATACCTTAATCAGATCCCTCCCCCTTTGTTTAAATTCATTCATGGGATGAGGGTATTGCTGGATAGGCACCATTTTTTACCCATCCCTAATTGCCCTGGGGGTAGTTAAGAGTCAACTATATTGCTGTGGGTCTGGAGTCACATGTCGGCCAGACCAGGTAAGTTTCCTTCCCTCAAAGGACATTAGTGAACCAGATATAATAATCGACAAAGGATTCATGATCACATTCCAGATTTTTATTGAATTCAAATTCATTTGTCTGCCATGCGTGATTCAAACCCAGGTCCCCAGAACCTTATCTGGATCTCTCGATTAACAGGCCAATGAAAATGCCACTCGGTCATCGCCTTCCAACCCACTCTCTGCTCAAAGGAAAACCACCCCAGCCTATCCAACCAGCCCAGGTAACATCCGAGTGAATCTCCTCTGCAAAGTCACCCCCCCCCGCCCCCATCCCCTCCTCGTACTACCCCAACATCCTCCTCACCCCACCCCCACAAAATACACATCTATTAAAGCAGGGAGAGATGTGTGTCCGCTGCAGCTGGGAATTGACCCAGTGACACTGAAGGAACGGCAATATGTTTCCAAGTCAGGATGGTAGGGGGCTCAGAGGGAAACCAATTAACCAGCTTAAACCAATTAGAATGTAATCATGTAATTGTTCACACAGTGGGTTGCGGCTTGGGAAGAAGGGCTTATGCCCGAAATGTCGATTCTCCTGCTCCTCGGATACTGCCTGGCCTGTAATTTTTCCAGCACCACATTTTTCAACAAGAGTTAATCAATATAAGCTTTCAAGAGTCAAGGCACAGGTCAAGATCAGAGCTCACTGCCTGACCTGAACCCAAAGACCACAAGTAGTAAAGGACATTGGTTAGGCCACTGTTGGAATATTGTGTGCATTTCTGGTCTCCTCCCCATTGGAAGGATGTTGTGACACTTGAAAGGGTTCAAAAAAGATTTACAAGGATGTTGCCAGAGTTGGAGGGTTTGAGTTGAAGGAGAGGCTGAATAGACCGGCGCTGTTTTCCCTGGAGGGTCGGATGCTGAGGGGTGACCTTACAGAGGTTTATAAAATCTTGAGGGGCATGGACAGGATAAATAAACAGGATCTTTTCCCTGCAGTGGGGGAGTCCAGAACCAGAGGGGCATAGGTTAAGGTGAGAGGGGAAAAACTTAAAAGGAACCTAAATGGGCAACATTTTCACACAGAAGATGGAGCGTGTGTGGAATGAGCTGCCAGAGGAAGTGGTGGAGGCTGGTACAATTACAGCATTTAACAGGCATCTGGATGGGTCTATGAATAGGAAGGGTTTCTGAGAGATATGGGCCAAGTGCTGGCAAAAGGGATTAGATTAGGATAGGATATCTGGTCAGCATAGACAAGTTGGACCGAAGGGTCAGTTTCCATGCTGTACAGCTCTACAACTCTAAGTAAAGGTTATGGAGATGGAATGAAGATGGGGTGTTGTCCAGACCCATACGAAGCAAGGCTCATAATTGGCCTGCAGAACTGCCACCTGACTTTGACAAGTAATGCCTTCATAACGCAAATGAACATTTCCTGAATTCTCATCTCCACACTGTTTTCCCATTACCTGGAACAGTCAATATCTAAATGAACAACTCAGTACTCTGAAGATACAGACGCAGAGAAATTGGGTTTAAAAAGGCAGTCAAAGTGAATATGGGGAGATAGGGAGCCTCCCAGCGCTGTCTGTTCAGGAGGATGTGAAATACCCCACTGAAGAATTCCAAGAAGGGTCAAGGCAGCAAGCAAACCTCGGAATTCTAATGAAATAAAAACACACCATGCTGTAAGGAGACACGCAATACCTGAAATAATGAACGTGTACGTTAAAATTTCAGATTCAAGTCCCCTGTTCGAAACTAAACTCGCCCAAAGCCCAACATTCTTCCCTAAGCCAACACTTCCAAAAATCGGATCAGCTGAGCAAACATTTCCCTGCTTTCATTGCACCTTGCTTGTTCCTGATAGGTTTCCTTACACACCAGTCCCCTTCAAACTTCATTGGTAACACAAGGAACGTTGACATGTTTCAGAAGCTGGAACTACAAAATCAAGTCAGAAGCTGGAAATTCTGTGATGAGTAACTCCCAAATAAGCCTATCCACCATTTACAAGACACAAGGCAGGAATGTGAAGGAATACTCCCCACACAAAAAGACGCTTACTATCAGGAAGAGACTAGACCTTTCTAAATTGAAACATAAGAGTTGACTAGGGCTGTGCTACCAGTTCCAACTCCTGAGAAGCAGGCAGAGCAGTAAAATTGAATTCCTGTATTCTTTCATGGCATGATTTGAGTCCAGTTTTCATCCAAATACAGACAGAAGAGCAAGATCAAGGCAGGAATTGATAGAATGTGCCATCAAGGAGCCTTAGCAATCCATGTGTATCGGGGGGCGCGGGGGGGGGGGCAAACTCTCTGGTGGTTAGAATTATACCTGACGTATAAGAAGATGGTTGTGGTTGCTGGAGATCAGTCATCTCAGCTCCAGGACATCTCTACAGGCCTCAGGGTAACGTCCTAGGCCCAACCATTACCAGCTGCTTCATCAATGACCTTTCCTCCATCATAAAGATCAGAAGTGGGGACTTTCACCGATGATTGTTTGGATGTTTGTGAATGTTGTGCCAATCAAGTGGGCGGATTTGTCCTGGATGGTGTCAAGTTTCATGAGTGTTTTTGGACCCATCCAGGCAATTGGGGAGTATTCCATCCCACTCCTGACTTGTGCTTTGTAGTTGGTGGACAGGCTTTGGGGAGTCAGGAGGGGAGTTACTCATTGCAGGATTCCCAACCTCTGACCAGCTTTTGCTGGCACTGTGTTTAAGTGGGGAATTCAATTGAGTTTCTGCTCAACAAAAAAAACCTCAGGATTTTAACAGTGGGCAATTCAGTGATGGCAAAACCATTCACTCATGATTGAATCAAGGCTGTCATGAGGTCATGAGCCGAGTGGTCATGGTGTAACCCAAACTGGACATCACTGAGCAGGGTATTGCTATACAGATGCAAATGATGATCAAGAATGGACTGATGATGCTGTAATTGACTGGGTTGGATTTGTCCCGCTTTGTGTGTACAGGACATACCTGGGCAATTTTCCACACGGCTGGGTAGATGTCAGTGTTGTAATTGTACTGGAACAGCTTGGTTAGGGTAGCGGACACATTCTGGAGCACAAATCTTCGGTGCAATTATCAGAATGTTGTCAGGGCCCATAGCCTTTGCAGTACCCAGTGCCTCCAACCATTTCTTGATATCACGTGGAGTGGATCGACGGACAGGATTGGAAATGAGGCTTTGCCAAAACACTCTGAACAGTTAGCAGCTAAATTAAAATGCAGAGCTTCCACGGTCAAAATCTCAGTATTACTAGCTGAGTCATGGGCAAAGTGAAATCGGGTACACAAGATAATGGGAAGTCAACAAGATAGATATGTGGACACAGGGATGGGTGTGGGCAGAATGGCACTGGTACTGGGCTGGGGGGGGGAGGGGGAGAAAGAGGGGACATTTATGGTGGGTCTAACTTCACTTGAACAGTGTGGGAGGACTGGTGAATTGTCTAACTAGAGGCATAGAGAATGCTGTAAGCTAATTAGAGGGCTGAGGTTTAGGAGAGAGGATACATAATGCAGTATTACAGAACAGCTACTTGAATAACGTTATCCAAGTGAGACATGCAGGGACAGAGCATTCAAACACAAAAAAAAGAGTAGCAATTTGAGTCAAAGCAGGGAGAAAGGTGAAAGGTCATAGTTAACAACAAAGATATAGGAAGGAAGATTCTGGGAAGGAGATCATGGTTAGCCAGTGAAGTGTGTAGAGGGTGGCATCAAATTGAAAAAGTAAAATACTAATGTGACAAAGATTAATGACAAATCAGAGCTTTGTGAACGTTTAAGAAGCAAAACTGACAACAAAGGGAAATAAACTTTGGGTGTAAACTAACAAGTAATATCAAAATAGACAGCAAGAGCTTCTTTAAATATGTAAAATGAGAGAGGACAAAGTGAACATGAGCCCCTTAGACAACAAGGCTGGGGACATTATAATATGGAACCAGGAAATGGCAGAGAATTGGATAAATACTTCACGAATACCACTGCAACATTTTTTTTAATGAAAGGAAGAAAAGTTAAAGATAATAACTATTTCTAGAGAAAAGATACTAGGAAGACTAATGGGGTTCAAGGTCAGCACACCCCTAGATCTGGTGGAATGTGCCCTAAAATTTTAAAGGAAGTAGCCAGAGATAGTGGAGGAATCATTCAAAAATCCTAGAATCCTGGAAAGGTTGCAGAGGATTAGAAAACTGAATGTATTCAAAATGGAAAGGAAATTAAAAAATATTAACTATATGCCAGCTAGCTTAACATCTGTAATTGGGAAAATGTTGGAATAGATTATAAAGGCATTTTTAAATATATAACATAATCTGGCTAGGTCAGCATGGGGTCGTGAAGGGGAAACAATACTGAAAATGTATTTAAATTATTTGAGGAGCAACAAGCAGGATGAAGGGGAAGCAGTGGACATAATATATTTAGATTTCCAAAAGGTATTTAATTAATTTATAGTTCTTTTGAAAGGTAGACTAAAGTAGTTTTCATCTAACTACACTGAAGTATAACTATGTAAATATGGAAACAGTGTTCCGGACTATTGCAATGAAATCAGCGCACTAAGGGATATCAGGTACATAGCGAAATAGCTTCCCAAGTGATAATCTATAAATGAGAAATTGAATTAGTAATCTAGTTGAATGCTAATAAGCGATATTATATGTGAAATTTCTGTTTGACATGCCTCTGTCTCCTTAATTGATAATCCAGTAACAGAACTGCATTGTTAGAAATTTCACGTTCTCAGGAATTTCAGTAAATTTGAGATTCAAGAGATAGAATTATACAATGGTGCAGGGTAGGAGGAAGCCATTCACCAGTCACCTGAGTGAACTCTCCAACAACTATCCACTTTGTCGCATTTCCTGTATGCATTATTTAGATGTTCCATTTTTACAGACTTATCCACTTTTAAAATTATTGTGGATTCTGTTTCCACCCAGTATTTTGTTGGTTATAGAGTTATAGAATCCAGACACTGTGGAAGCAGGTCATTCGGCCCATCGAGGCCACACCGACCCTCCGAAGAGCATCCCACCCCATCTCTGTAATTCCCACGGCCAATCCACCTAACCTGCACATCTTTGGACCGCAGCACCCAGAGGAAACGCACGCAGACACAGGGAGAATGTCCAAACTCCACACAGACAGTAAACAGAGGGTGGAATCGAACCTGGGTCCCTAGCACTGTGATGCAGCAGTGCTAACCACTGAGCCTTTGTGCTGTCCTTTTATTTTAGTATTTCACATTAAGCAACCTTGTGCATTTAAACAAAAATCTTCTAACATCTCCCTTCATCCTTTGCAGTGGTTTTAATTTTCCTTTGTCCATTTATTATTCCCTTATCAGACTCTCCCATGAATGTGAATGTATGTGTCACGTTTGGTCTTAGCCTTGGCTGTTCAAATTAATCTTTCCTCAGAACTACTGAAAGTTAACTCTGTGGTCATCCTTCAGACTGTAATATTTAAAAAATTCACTCATACATTTTACAAGAATATACTGTCCTATGAACTATTTACAAGGATGTTGCCAGGGTTGGAGGATTTGAGCTATAGGGAGAGACTGAACAGACTGTGGCTGTTTTCCCTGGAGCATCGGAGGCTGAGGGGTGACCTTATAGAGGTTTACAAAATCATGAGGGGCATGGATAGGATAAATAGACAAAGTCTTCTCCCTGGGGTCAGGGAGTCCAGAACTAGAGGGCATAGATTTAGGGTGAGAGGGGAAAGATATAAAAGAGACCGAAGGGGCAACTCTTTCACACTGAGGGTGGTACGAGTATGGAATGAGCTGCCAGAGGAAGTGGTGGAGGCTGGTACACTTGCAACATTTAAGAGGCATTTGGATGGGTATATGAACAGGAAGGGTTTGGAGGGATATGGGCCGGATACTGGCAGATGGGACTAGATTGGGTTGGGATATCTGGTTGGCATGGACGGGTTGGACCGAAAGGTCTGTTTCCATGCTGTACATCTCTATGACTCTATTGATTTAAAATTAGCTTTTAATATAAATATGCAACTAGACCAGTTAAATGTCCCAAATACAGAGTGTTGGAGCTATAGCCTGTGATCTTACAAAATGTCAGGGTATCCTGAGAAATCCATAACAGTCAATGTCAGTGACGCAGAACTAGGCAAGTATCAGTTGGAAACCTTTCTTACAACTCTTGACACCAGCCACTCCAATCCATTCCTAAACACCTTGGTGCAACCATCACAGCCTTAATTTGAATTTAATTTGGATAAAAGTGAGGGGTTGCATTTTGGTAGACCATACAAGGGCAGGACTTATGCAGTTAATGGTAGGGCCCAGGGAGAGTTGTAGAACAGAGGGACCTGGGGCTGAGGTACATAATTCTTTGAAATTTGCGTCACAGGTGGTTAAGGCAGCATTTAGCATGCTCACCTTCATTGCTCAGTCCTTTGAGTATAGGAGTTGGGATGTCATATTGAGGTTGTACAGGATTTTGGTGAGGCCACTTGTGGAATACTGTGTGCAGTTTTGGTTGCCCTGTTATAGGGAGATTATTATTAAACTGGAGACGGTTCAGAAAAGATTTACGAGGCCAAGAATAGAGGGTTTGTATTATAACAAGAGGTTGGATAAGCAGGATCTTTGTTTATTGGAGCGTTGGATCAGTATGAGTGACCTTATAGAAGTTGGGAAAATCATGAGGGGTTTTTATAAGGTGAATAGCAAAGCTCTATACCCTACTATGGGGGAGTTCAAAATTAGGGATGCATTTTTTAAGAATCATGGAACCCCTACAGTGTGCATTCAGCCCATCAAGTCCTCACTGACTCTCTGAAGAGCATCCATCCCAGAACCACTCCCACTACCCTATCCCTGTAACCTGCAAACCCCATGACTAACCCACCTAAAATACACATCCCTGGACACTATCGGAAATTTAGCCCAGCCAATGCACCTGACCTTCACATCTTTGGACTGTGGGAGGAAATCCACACAGACACTGGGAGAATGTACAAACTCCGCACAGACAGTCACCCGAAAGTGGAATCAAATGCGGGTCCCTGGTGGTGTGAGGCAGCAGTGCTAACCACCTTAAAAACGAAAAGAGGGGGAACAGTTTTTACAGAGAGTGGTTAATGTGTGGAATGCACTGCCAGAGCAAGTGTTGGATGTGGGGACAGTGACAATGTTTGAAAGACATTTGGATAAGTACATGAATAGGAAAGGTTTGGAGAGATATGGGCCAATTGCACTCCAGCGGGACTAGTTTAGTTTGGGAAACTCGGTCAGTGTGAACTAGTGGGACCAAAGGGTCTGTTTCTATGTGCTATGAATCTAATTATCACATATCAGTCTACTTAATAAGAAACAGGTCCACGGTGTTGTAGGCAGGATATGAACATGGATAGGTGACTGGCTAACTAACAGAATGCATGGAGTTTCAGTGAGGGAACATTTTCAGGAAGGAACCTTCTAACTAGTGCTGGAGCCACAATTATTTCCAACATTTATTGAAGAGGAAGGTGAATGTACCATAACCAAGTTTGCAAATGACACAAAACTGGGTGGGAAGGCAAGTGCTGAGGAAGACAGAAGTCACAGAAGGTTATAGACAGCTTAAGTGAATGGACAAAAACTCAGCAGATGGAATAATAGCGTGGGAACATGTGAGGTCATGCATTTTGACGGGAAGAGGAGATAAATATTATTCAAATGGATTAAGACAGAGAAAACTGTAGCACATAATGATTTGCAGGGAATTATAGACCAGGGAGCCTGACGTCTGAGGTGGGTTCGTGGTTGGAGGGAATCCTGAGGGACAGGATGTACATGTGTTTGGAAAGGCAAGTACTGACTCGGGATAGTCAACATGGCTTTGTGGGTGGGAAACCATATCTCACTAACTTGATTGAGTTTTTTGAAGAAGTAACGAAGAGGATTGATGAGGGCAAAGCGGTAGATGTGATCTATATGGACTTCAGTAAGGCATTCGACAAGGTTCCCCATGGGAGACTGATTAGCAAGGTTAGATCTCATGGAATACAGGGAGAACTAGCCATTTGGATGCAGAACTGGCTCAAAGGTAGAAAACAGAGGGTAGTGGTGCGGGGTTGTTTTTCAGAATCGGTTGTGGGTCCACTACTTTTCATCATTTACACAAGTGATTTGGATGCGAGTATAAGAGGTACAGTTAGTAAGTTTGCAGATGGCACCAAAATTGGAGGTGTAGTGGACAGTGAAGAGGGTTACCTCAGACTACAACAGGATCTGGACTAGATGGACCAATGGGCTGAGGAGTGGCAGGTGGAGTTTAATTTAGATAAATGCAAGGCGTTCCATTTTGGGAAAGCAAATCTTAGCAGGACTTATACACTTAATGGTAAGGTCCTAGGGAATGTTGCTGAACAAAGAGACCTTGGACAGCAGGTTCATAGCTCCTTGAAAGTGGAGTCGCAGGTAGATAAGATAGTGAAGGCAGCATTTGGTACGCTTTCCGTTATTGGTCAGAGTATTGAGTACAGGAGTTGGGAGGTCATGTTGCGACTGTACAGGACATTGGTTAGGCCACTGTTAGAGTAGTGCGTGCAATTCTGGTCTCCTTCCTATTAGAAGGATGTTGTGAAACTTGAAAGGGTTCAAAAAAGATTTACAAGGATGTTGCCAGGGTTGGAGGATTTGAGCTACAGGGAGAGGCTGAACAGGCTGGGGCTGTTTTCCCTGGAGCATCAGAGGCTGAGGGGTGACCTTATAGAGGTTTACAAAATCATGAGGGGCATGGATAGGATAAATAGACAAAGTCTTTTCCCTCGGTTGGGGGAAGTCCAGAACTAGAGGGCATAGGTTTAGGGTGAGAGGGGAAAGATATGAAAGAGCCATCAGGGGAAACCTTTTTACAGAGGGTGGTACGTGTATGGAATGAGCTGCCAGAGGAACTGGCACAATTACAGCATTTAAAAGGCATTTGGATGGGTTTATGAACAGGAAGGGATATGGGCCGGGTGCTGGCAGGTGGGACTAGATTGGGTTGGGATAAATCTGGTTGGCATGGACGGGTTGGACAAAGGGTCTGTTTCCATGTTGTACATCTCTATGACTGTGTGTGTATACATGTCAGAAACTAGCAGGTCAGCAGGTAATGGGGAGGAGAAACAGAATGCTGGATGCTAATTCAAAAGGATTGGGCTATAAAATAGAAAGTTTTGCCAAAGTTGTACAAGGTTTTTTAGGAAAGACTTTAGACGTATAGAATGGGGTAGCAAAATGCAGGGATGGGGACAATCAAAATGTGGAGCTGGTTTAAGGAACAGAAATTGCACGTCCATGATCGGTATGTCTCTGTCAGGCAGGGAGGAAGTGATAAGGGAAGGGAACCGTGGTTTACTAAAGAAATTGCATCTGTTGTTAAACAGAAGGAGGAGGTTCATGGGACGATGAGATGAGATGGTTCAGATGAGGCGATGGAGAGTTACAGATCAGCTAGGAAGGATTTAAAGAGAGAGTTAAGAGGAGCAAAGAGAGGACATGAGCAGTCTTTAGCTGGTAGAATAAAGGAGAACCCTAAAGCTTTCTATAGGTATGTGAGGAATAAATGGATGACAAGGGTAGGAATAGGGCCAAAGACAGAAGTGGGAAGTTGTGTGGACCCTGTGGAGATTGGAGAGGTGCTTAGCAAATATTTCTCATCGGTTTTCACACAGGAAAAGGAAAATATTGTAGAGGAGAATGAGATACGAGATATTAGACTAGAAAAGATCGAGGTTAGTAAGGACGAGGTGTTATCAATTCGAGAAGGAGTGAAAGTAGACAAGTCCCCTGGGCCAGATGGGATTTATCCGAGGATTCTCTGGGAAGCTGGGGAGGAGATGGCGGAGCCTGAGTCATCATTGTCTATAGGTTTAGTACCAGAGGAGTAGAGGATTGCAAATGTTGTGCCCTTGTTCAAGAAGGGCAGTAGAGGAGATGACCCAGATAATTATAGACCAGTGAGCCTCACGTCTGTTGTACCTGTCAGGCAGGGAGGAAAGGGTCGTGCGAGGGAGCCGTGGTTTAATAAGGAATTGGAATCCCTTGTTAAATGGAAGAGGGCGGCCTATCTCAAGATGAGACGTGAAGGTTCAATTGGGGCGATTGAGAGTTATAGGGTAGCCAGGAAGGACCTGAAGAGAGAGCTAAGAGCAGCAAGGAGGGGACATGAAAGGTCCTTAGTCGGTAGGATTAGGGAAAACCCTAAGGCTTTCTATAGGTATGTTAGGAATAAAAGAATGACTAGGGTAGGAATAGGTCCAGTCAAGGATAGTAGTGGGAAGTTGCGTGTGGAGGCGGAAGAGATTGGGGAGACACTGAATGAATACTTTTCTTCAGTATTTACTCAGGAACAGGGCATTGTCGTCGATGTGAATACTGAGTCACAAATAAGTAGAATGGATGGCTTTGAGGTATGTAGAGAAGAGGTGTTGGAAATCCTGGAAAAGGTGAAAATAGATAAGTCCCCTGGGCCTGATGGCATTTATCCTAGGATTCTCTGGGAAGCAAGGGAGGAGATTGCAGAGCCATTGGCCTTGATTTTTATGTCCTCTTTGTCTACAGGAGTAGTGCCAGAAGACTGGAGGATAGCAAATGTGGTTCCCTTGTTCAAAAAGGGGAGTAGGGATAACCCTAGTAACTATAGGCCGGTGAGTCTCACTTCTGTTGTGGGCAAAGTCTTAGAGAGAATTGTAAGGGATAGGATTTATGCACATCTGGATAGGAATAATGTGATCAAGGATAGTCAGCATGGTTTTGTGAAGGGCAGGTCGTGCCTCACAAACCTTATTGAATTCTTTGAAAAGGTGACGAAGGAGGTTGATGAGGGGAAAGCGGTAGATGTGGTATATATGGATTTTAGTAAGGCGTTTGATAAGGTTCCCCATGGTAGGCTACTGCAGAAAATACGGAGATATGGCATTGAGGGTGAGTTGGAGGTTTGGATTAGGAATTGGCTGGATGGAAGAAGACAGAGGGTAGTAGTTGATGGCAAAGTTTCTTCATGGAGTGCCGTCACTAGCGGTGTTCCGCAAGGATCTGTTTTGGGACCATTGCTGTTTGTCATTTTTATAAATGACCTGGAAGAGGGGTTAGAAGGTTGGGTGAGCAAGTTTGCGGATGATACGAAAGTCGGAGGAGTTGTTGACAGTGAGGAAGGATGTGGCAGGTTACAGCAGGATATAGAGAAGCTGCAGAGCTGGGCAGAAAGGTGGCAAATGGAATTCAATGTAGCTAAATGTGAGGTGATTCACTTTGGGAAGAATAACAAAAAGATGGGGTACTGGGCTAATGGTCGGATACTTGGTAGTGTGGATGAGCAGAGGGATCTTGGTGTCCATGTACACAGATCTCTGAAAGTTGCCACCCAGGTAAATAGTGCGGTGAGGAAGGCATATGGCGTACTGGCTTTTATTGGTAGAGGAATTGAGTTCCGGAGTCCTGAGGTCATGATGCAGTTGTATAAAACTCTGGTGCGGCCGCATCTGGAATATTGTGTGCAGTTTTGGTCGCCATACTATAGGAAGGATGTGGAGGCACTGGAACGGGTGCAGAGGAGGTTTACCAGGATGTTGCCTGGTATGGAAGGAAGATCGTATGAGGATAGACTGAGACACTTGGGGCTGTTTTCATTAGAGAAAAGAAGGTTTAGGGGTGACTTGATTGAGGTGTACAAGATGATTAGGGGGTTAGATAGGGTTGACAGTGTGAACCTTTTCCCGCGTATGGAGTCGGGTATTACAAGGGGGCATAGCTTTAAATTAAGGGGGGGTAGATATAGGACTGAAGTTAGGGGTAGGTTCTTCACTCAGCGAGTCGTAAGTTCATGGAATGCCCTGCCAGCAGCAGTGGTGGACTCTCCCTCTTTATGGGCATTTAAGCGGGCATTGGATAGGTATATGGAGGATAGTGGGTTAGTATAGGTTAGGTGGGCTTGGATCGGCGCAACATCGAGGGCCAAAGGGCCTGTACTGCGCTGTATTCTTCTATGTTCTATGTTCTATGTTCTATGAAAGGTTTTGGAAAGGATAATAAGAGATAGGATTTATAAACATCTAGCAAGCAACAATTTGATTTCAGATAGTCAACATGGTTTCGTTAAGGGCAGGTCGTGTCTCACAAACCTCAGGTTTTTGAGAAGGTGACCAACCATGTAGATGAGAGTAGGGCAGTTGATGTGGCATACATGGACTTCAGTAAAACCTTCAAGGTTCCACATGGTAGGCTGTTGGAGAAAATGCAGAGGCATGGGATTGAGGGTGATTTAGCAGTTTGGATTAGAAACTGGCTTTCTGAAAGAAGGCAGTGAGTGGTGGTCGATGGAAAATATTCAGCCTGGAGTCCGGTTACTGGTGGTGTGCAACAAGAATCTGTTTTTATAAATGACTTAGATGCAGCCATCAGTGGATGGGTTAGTAAATTTGCAGATGACGCACGGTGGAGTAGTAGACTGTGTGGAAGAAAGTTGCAGGTTGCAGGGGGACTTGGATAAACTGCAGAATTGGGCTGAGAGGTGGCAAATGGAATGCAATACTGCTAAATGTGAGGTGGTGCACTTTGGGAAGAATAACAGGAAGGCAGAGTACTGGGTCAATGGAAAGATTCTTGGTGTGGATGTGCAGAGGGAGCTTGGAGTCCACGTACATAGATCCCTGAAAGTTGCCACCCAGGTTGATAGTGCTGTTAAGAAGGCATACGGTGTGTTAGGTTTTAGTGGTAGAGGAATGGAGTTCCGGAACCGCAATGTCATGCTGCAACTATATAAAATGCTGGTGCGGCCACACTTGGAATATTGTGTACAGTTCTATTTCGGGAAGGATGTGGAAGCATTGGAAAAGGTGTAGAGGAGATTTACCAGGATGTTGCCTGGTCTGGAGGGAAGGTCTTATGAGGAAAGGCTGAGAAACTTGGGTCTGTTCTCCTTGGAAAGGCGGCGGCTAAGGGGGGATTTGATAGAGACATACAAGATGATCAGAGGATTAGATAGGGTAGACAGTGAGAGTCTTTTTCCTAGGATGATGATGTCGTTTTGTACGAGGGGGTTTAACAACAAATTGAGGGGGTGATAGATTTAAAACAGATGTTAGAGGCAGGTACTTTACTCAGAGTGGTAATGCCCTACTTGCCAATGTAGTCAACACGTTAGGGAGATTTAAACAATCCTTGGATAAGCACATGGATAATGATGGGATAGTGTAGGTGGATGGGCTTAGATTAGTTCACAGTTCGGGGCAAAATGGAGGGCCGAAGGGCCTGTGCTGCGCTGCATTGTTCTATGTTCTCTACGTTCTCAGGCACTGGTCAGATCACTGCTGGAATAGTGCGACACATTTTGATCCCCTTATCTAAGGAAATATTTACGGACATTGGAGGCAGTCCAAAGGAGGTTCACTAGACCGATACCAAGTCGAAATTTGGGTGGCATGGTGACTCGGTGGTTAGCACTATTGCCTCACAGCACCAGAGAGAGAGAGAGCCGGGTGACTGTGTGGAGTTTGCACATTCTCCCCGTGTCTGCGTGGGTTTCCTCCGGGTGCTCCAGTTTCCTCCCACTGTCCAAAGATGTGCAGGTTAGGGGAACTGGCCATGGGAAATTGCCCCTAGTGTTCAGCAATGTGTTGGTTAGGTATATTAGTCAGGGGAAATGTAGGGTAATAGGGTAGGTAATGGGGAGGGTTGTTGTGGACTTGTTGGGCTTCATGGCCTGTTTCTACACTGTAGGGAATCTACGATTCTATGAATAATTTGGGTCTGTGCTCACTGGAGTTTAGAAGATGGAGAGGTGTCCTTGCTGAAATGGGTTCATGCGAATGCGACAGAGAGCGAGAACGCACGAGCACGAGAGTAAAGGGAATCAAGGGTTTTGGGAAAAAGATAGGAAAGTGGAGTTGAGGGTTTTCAGATCAGGCACGATCTCATTGAATGGCACAGCAGACTCAATGGGCTGAATGGCCTAATTCAGCTCCTAAGTCTTAATGGCTGACGGCAGCCCCAAATCAGAGTAATGCTGAAACTGGTCAGGTTCCATGTAGAATGTAGAGTCTGTTCCCTGTCAGCACACTTTAGGAAGAACACGCAGGTTGAGGAGGTGTGGAGGAGGTTGATCAGAATGGGTCCAGGAGTGAGGGGAGTATTAGCTACAGGGTAAGGCTAGAGAAGCTGTGAATGCTTGACTTGGAGCTAAGGCTTCCTGATGAAGGGCTTTTGCCCGAAACATCAATTTTCCTGCTCCTCGGATACTGCCTGACCTGGTGTGCTTTTCCAGCACCACTCTGATCTAAACACTGGTTTCCAGCATCTGCAGTCCTCATTTTTTCCTTGGAGCTAAGGGTGACATGATTGATGGGTAAAAGACTGTGATGGTTTAGATAAGGCAGATTAGGACAAACTGATCCCATTTGGATGGACAAAGGGTGACAGGCTTAAGATTCCAGACACATAGGAGTTGGGGCAGGAATTTGAGGAATAAATTCTGGAAATCACTGCCCCTGGGGAACCAATGGAAGTAGAGATGAAAAAGAGTTTTCAGAAACTGGCGGGTACTCGAGGAGAATTAATTTGTGGGACTATGGGAGTCAAAAAGGGGAGCGAGACTGACAGAAATGCTCTGCAGGGAGTCAGCGTTAACCCAATGGTCTCACTGTGTCAAAAATAACTCAATGATTTGGAGAGGGATGAGGCTGGTGACAGGACAGTCATTTGCAAGGGCACAAGTGTCAATGGTTCAATTTTTTTTGGGGGGGGGGGTGGAAATGGGGAAGCAAACTTAAAAAAAACCAAGAGAAAGAACTGCTTATCATGGCGGCTAAGATAGGGACTAGGAGGGGATACTGGGTAACCAGGAGGTTCATGAGAATGGGGTGGGAGTTTACAGACAAGGTAAACCTGGAGAGAGAGCATGGAGGGAGATGTAGGGAAAGGTATCGGTTCAGGGCTTAGATGGGAGAGAGGTGGTAGGCAAGAAATGTACAACTAATTGTGGAATTGTAGCATCGGTGACTGCTCCTGGGCAATCAGTTGATTTGTTTTTGATGGGGTTACTCAGAGAAGGAATGTTGACTGGAACACCGGATTAACTCCTGCCTTTCTTTATTTCCCAGTTAAGAGCCATTGGATACAATGCACCAAACACAGGCCAAAGGGATTGGCTTAGTTTGGCAAACTTGGCTGGCATGGATAGGTTAACCTGAAGGGTCTGTTTCCGTACTGTGCGACTCAATGACTCAAGCACTGAGGGCTTTCATTTCAATAGCTCATCTGAGAAAGGGCACTCTCAGCAATGTGGTACTCCCTCAGCTGGCACTGAAATGCCAGCAGAATGCAGCAGTCTGCTCGAGTGCTCCATGGGGAAGTGGGATTTGAACACAGAGAGCAGAATCAATTAGGATTCTATCCAGCTGCTCCTCCCATTCACAGCCACACACACACACACACACACACACACATACAAAATAAAAACTCCAACCTGGAGTACTGTTCCATTCTTCGATATCCTTTAGTTCTGCTTCCATACACTCGCTGTCAGGAGAGGCTGCAGCTGCCGGAGGGTTAATTAACAAAGCATTCGCTTCAATTGCTTCCTCTTTCAGAGTCCTCGTGTATCCCTGCAATGGAAACACAAGATTCTCAAGAGCCAGGAGTCACTGTAACTCTCTGCCGCCTGTTTCTCTCAGGTTCACAGCGATATGCACTCACATTTCCAAACCGTCACCCACAATGCCCCAGATGTGCATACGAGCTGTGCACTGCTCGGAGTAAAATGAACAAAGACCTTGCAACTGAATCACACATTTCACAAAACCAGAGATAAAGCATGTTGAAGCTGGTTATTGACTGACTTCAAACAGTGGATGGTGAGTTAAGGAACGAGCTGCCAGAGGAAGTGGTAGGTGCAGGTAAAGTTATAACATTTGAAAGACATTTGGACAGGTACACGAACAGGGAAGGTTTAGAGGGACAGGGGCCAAACACAGGCAAATGGGGCTTGTTCAGTTTGGGAAACCTGGCCAGTATGGACGAGTTGGGCCGAAGGTGCTGTGCGACTCTATGACTAACATACAGGAAGTGTGTGCAAGGATGGGCGAGAGGTCAATGTTAGCAAGGACATTGAGGACATCATCCTGCTCTCAAAATGAAACAGAACCTCTGCTATCTTATGTGTCTAGCTGAAAAGGCAATTGTAACAGCTCATCTGACAGACAGCATCTCTGGCGCTGCGGCACTCTGTCAGCCCTGCACTGGTACATCAGCCAGGATTCTGAGCTCAGATCTCTGGACTGGGATTTGAATTTGAATTCCCAATCCCTGAATGCAAAGTAGGATTCCCACCCAGAGACACTGCTGATACAAACTAATGAAATTCCATTTGTAATTTTGAACCTTGCAAACTTTAGATCGATAGGATTTGGTGTCATCGTGACTCCAGTGGTTTGTAAAACTACGGAATTTGGTTCATTATGTCTGCATTGTGGGGAAAAATAGCTTTTGCATTAAAAAAGGAAGAGTTGTACTGTTTAAGGTTGTTAGCTTCATTAGAAAGGGAGGTTATGAGTGTAGGAAATAGGAACTGGAGTAAGGCATTCCGGCCTTTGCACCTGACCCACTGTTATGAAGCTGTAGGTGTGTACTGTACCTTTAAGAGAGTTGAAAAGCTAGCAAGGATTGACCGAAAGAGTGTCCTAAACAAGGTCAAAATGGAACACTTGGTCAAACAAATAGCTGGAGTTGTGTGGAAGAAAAACAAATCCAAATTTGGCCAATCAGTTTGAATGATGTCCCAAGATACAAAAATCCAATCGAATTTAAAATATGTTTTTTATGACATCAAAACCAACGAAATGTTCTGATGTGTAGGGGTATAAAACTGGACCTTTTGAACTATTAGGAGGAGAACTGCCAAGCAACAACAAGTATAGACTGCCAGATGACTAGCTTTCCGAAGGATAGCTGTTCATATGGAAACCTGTGCAGCAGAATACTAAAGAAAAGATGAAAGAGGAAAATCTGCAGAGGAGGATATAAAGAGAAGATTCGATAGCTGGCTGGATTTGAAAGTTGAACTTTTTTTGTAAATCTTAATCAGGGGTTTTAAATCGGACCAGTATTGTAGGGTGGGAGAGAAAAGATAGGTTTAAGAGAAAGGAGTTGTAGATAGCTGTTGTTTTGAATGTTCTCTGTTGGACTTAAAGAATAACATTGTAAATTTTTACTTTAAATAGTGACCTCTAGGATAGTTCTTTGCCTCTCGAACTTTTAACAGATCACAGCGCGATGTGAGCCTGTGTGTGTCAGGTTTAAACCAGCAGAGGCATTTACCCTGTGTCATAACACTCACATTCAATATGATCGCAGAATAGAGTGGCACTGGAAAAGCACAGCAGGTTAGGCAGCATCCGAGCAGGAAAATCAACGTTTTGGGAAAATCAGATTTTCCTGCTCCTCAGATGCTGCCTGACCTGCTGTGCTTTTCCAGCACCACTCTAATCTCGACTCTGATCTCCAACATCTGCAGTACCCATTTTCGCCTTCAATATGATCACGGCTGATCATCCAACTCAGTCCCCAGTTCCCATACACTTTGATCCCTGTAGTCCCAAGAACTGTATCCAACTCCTTAACATTTTTTTGACCTCAATCACTTTCTGTGGCAGAGAATTCCACATTTGTCTTCATCTCAGTCCTTAATGGCCTACCCCATATCCCTAAACTGTGACCCCTAGTTTTAGACTCCCTAGTCATTGGAAACATCCTGCTTTATCCTGTCTAGTCCCATTAGAATTTTATAGGTTTCGATGAGATCCCCCTCATTCCTCCAAACTCTGGTGAATATAACCCTAACCAATCCAGTCATTGGTCAGGAATCAATCTGGTCAACCTCCCTCCATCGCCACAACATCTTCCCATAGATAAGGAGATCAAAACGGCTCCTTATTCCGGAACATCCCGGGCTCCCCCTTGAACCCGAGGCAGTCTGGAGGGGTCTTTCTGTGAGGATTAAGGCAGGGCACACGCAATGTCCAATGACAAGGTGAACAGGTTCATTTAAAAACTGTGCATGACTCCTGAAGGTGAGCCCTCTCCCCGCCTAATCAGCTCATTCCACATTGCACCTTGTAACCGGGTAACCCCCCCACCATAACAGCCCCCTGTACCCAGGTAACCCCCTCCCCCACTATAACAGCCCCCTGTAACCAGGTAAACTCCCACCATAACAGCCCCCTGTAACCAGGTAATGCGCCCCACCATAACAGCTCCCTGTAACCAGGTAACCCCCCCAACCATAACAGCCCCTGTAATCAGCATCCCCCATCATTGCAGCACCCTGTAACCAGCAACGCCCCCCACACCGTGATAGCATCCTTCTAACCAGTTCCCCCACACTCCCCTCATAGTATCCTGTAACCAGCTTCCCCCTCCATCCCCCCCCATATAAAGATCCAAGTAACCAAAAATAAAACCCAACATATACAATAGAAAAAAATATATGGAATCAACACCTAACACAGTCCAAATAAATCAACTCCCAGTCATCAGGAGCGTTGCAATACACAGGAAGCATCAAAAAGCTGACTACCAACTTCCCTAGGGTGAACTGGATGGCCACAAACATCCTTTACAAATTGCAGCTTGAACAAAGAATTTCACATTTAGCCACATCGTACTGTACCTGTCAGGCGTCTGCCCGCTCTACTTACCTGTCTAAATCACCCTGAAGCCTCCTGCATCCTCTTCACAATCCTACCCCATTCGGTGCCATCAGAATATTTGGAAATGTTGTCTTTGGTTCCCTCACCCAGGGCATTAACAGCTGAGGCTTAAGCACTGATCCCTGAGGCACACCACTCATCACTGCCTGCCACTCAGGAGAAGGCCTGTTGATTCTTACTCCCAGTCTCCTGTTTGTCAGCATTCTCATTCCATGCCAATATATCATCCCTGTTCCATGTGCTTTAACTTTGCCCACGAACTTATGATGGACCTTGTCCAAACCTTTTGAAAATTCAAATACACCGCATTAGTTGGGCCCTAGTCCACACCTACCCTCCAAACAGCATCCCAGTCTGTCACGTGGCCTCTTGTTTGTTTGACCCATAACAATAAATCTGTGTCATCAGTCCTTTTGCTCGTGATTGCCTTAATTTACTTGTAATGGAATATTTACATGGAATACACGCCGTCTGTGCCTATCTCATCTCTGAAGTTACATCACTGTTCAGCGTCTTTTTGTCTCTGACCTTTTGCCCGCAGTCTGTCTAGCCCAGCTCTGTTCCTGCCCCATTGAAGTCTGCTCACTTCTGGGTCGGGAGTGTGGTGCTGGAAAAGAACAACAAGTCAGGCAGCAGCCAAGGAGCAGGAGAATCAATGTTTCGGGCATAATCCCTCCTGATGAAGAGCTCATGCCCGAAATGTCAATTCTCCTACTCTTCGGGTGCTGCCTGACCTGCTCTGTTTTTCCAGCACCAAACTCTCAACTCTAATCTCCAGCATCTGCAGACCTCACTTACTCATTACCCTTACTCTGAACTGACCAATGCCATTGTCCTAAATCTTTTAATACAATGATCACTGTTCCCTAAAAACTCGCTCACTGTCACTTGATCCATTTGGCCCATTTCATTCCAAAGATCTAAGTTTGGCTGTGCCTCCTTTCTTATTGGACTGGAGGCACATTGCTGCAGAAAATTCTCCCGAATGCAGCCTAGAAAAGCTCATCCCTTACACTACACTATCCGGGTATAAAGGTGAATGAAGTGCTCCATCATAACGTCTCTGACGTTTGCACTTCTTGGTAATTTCCTTCCTCTATATCCTTTGTACTGGGTGGTGCTTCAGCTATTACACCGAGCAACATAATTATACCCTTCTTACGCTTGACTGTAGCCAAGTAGGATGGTAACCACTGAGCCACCCTTTCTCCTTTAAAAGAAGAAAGCTCAATTTGATGAAAGCGTCACCATAACAACTGCACAGGAACGGATCTGGAGAGCATTGAATTCTTGGCACCTTTCCCGTTCAGGATGACTAACTGCGATTGTGATGCGATTAGATTAACCAGGGTTATTCAGGCAGAGGAAACCACCAGTTCAGACTTGACAGCCTCTTCTGCGTTGGAACGATCGATACCGTGGGATTGGCAAGGGGAAGGAGCTGTAGCTATGGGATTCTTCAGCCCCTACAGAATAACATATGGAATGGGAGCAGGAGTAGGCCATTCAGCCCCTCAAGCCTGCCTCATCATCCAATAATATCATGGTTAATCTGCCCCAGGCCTCAACTCCTCTCCCAAGTGTCAACTCAGTATCACCGTCAACTCCCTGATATTGCAAAAATCTGTATAGATCCAGCTTGCATTATCTGACATCACTCATCCAGGCTCAACTGCTGCGCACAACCCTCTCCATGCCCTCACTCCCCTCCTCACCTCAGCTGGAGTACTAGGTACAGTTGTACATGCTACATTTATAGGAAAGATATTAATAATGCATTGGAGACACCATAAGAACAGGAGGAGGCCATTCAGCACTTTGAGCGTGCTCAATCATTCAACAGGATTGTGGCTGATCTGACATTCCTCACACCCATTCTCCTGCCCTGTGTAGCCCCAGATTCCATCAAGAATCTATTTATCTCAGCCTTCAATATACACAAGGACTCTGCCCTCGCAGCTCTCTGTGCCAAGGAGTTCCAAAAGGCTTATAATTGGATGTGAGTTTGCTTGCTGAGCTGGAAGGATCATTTTCAGATGTTTCGTCACCATGGTGACGAAACATCTGAAAATGAATCTTCCAGCTCAGTGAGGAAAGCTACATCCATAACCTCAACATGAGCTACAAAATCTTCTAAAAACTCACTAAGACTTATAATTCTCCAAGAGAAGAAATTCCTCCTAATCTCAGTCTTAAATTAGTGAGACAATGCTCTATGACCTTAGACTCTCCCACGAAGGGGAAACATCTCTCAATATTGAAAGAAATTGCTGGAAAAGCTCGGCAGGTCTGGCACCATCTGTGAAGAGAAATCAGAGTTAACATTTCAGGTCCGGTGACCCTTCCTCAGATCTGAAACATTAACTCTAATTTCTCTCCACAGACGCTGCCAGACCTGCCGAGCTTTTCCAGCAATTTCTGTTTTTGCTTCTGATTTACAGCATCCAGAACTCTTTCAGTTTCTAACTCTGTCAAGACCTTTGAGAATCCTCTATATTTCAATGAGATCATCTCTCATTCTTCTAAACTCCAGGGAGTTGAGTCCCAACCTGTTTAACTTTTGCTCATAACACAATCCCTCCATCCCAGGGGTCATCACAGTGAAGCTTCTCTGAACTGCTTCCAATGAAATAACATCTTCCCTTAAACAAGGGACCAGAGCTGTCCTCAGTCCTCCTGATGTGGTCTCATTGAGCACCTTATACAGTTGCAGTAAACCTTCCCTACCATGATACACCAACCCGCTTGAAATAAGGACCCACATCCCATCAGTTGCCCTGATTACTGTTGCCCGTGTGCTCACTTTGTGTTTTGTGCACAAGTTCCACAAAGTCCCTTTCTATTTCAGCTTTCTACAGTTTTTTTTTTCCTCTTTAAATAAACAGTCTGCTCTTTTGTTTTTCCTTCCAAAACGCACAGAGTACAGACACGGTTTACAAGAACGATTCCAGGAGTGAGAAGTTTCGATGATGTCGATAGATTGAAGAGACTGGGACTATTCTCCATGGAGAGGAGACGGCTGAGAGGCAATCTGATCGAGGTTTTCACAACCACGAGGGGGCTGGATGCAGGAAATGACCCTGCTCGTAAAAACAGAAGGACGCACATTTTCCAGAACTAGAGGGCATAGGTTTAGGGTGAGAGGGGAAAGATATAAAAGAGAATTAAGTGACAACTTTTTCACGCAGAGGGTGGTACGTGTATGGAATGAGCTGCCAGAGGATGTGGTGGAGGCTGGTACAATTGCAACATTTAAGAGGCATTCGGATGGGTATATGACTAGGAAGGGTTTGGAGGGATATGGGCCGGGTACTGGCAGGTGGGACTAGATTGGGTTGGGATGTCTGGTCGGCATGGACGGGTTTGATTGAAGGGTCTGTTTCCATGCTGTACATCTCCATGACTCTATTTAGACTGATTTGCAAATGCATCAAAAGTGAAGGGAGGGAAACCTTTTTCACCCAGTGAGTAGTTAGGGCGTGAAAGGCACGGTCTGGAAATGTGCTGGAAGCAGGTTTAACTGTGGCATTCAAGATGGGCATTGGATGGTTATTTGGATAGAAATGATACATAGGGATATGGGGAAAAGACAGGAGATTGGTTAATAAAGCCAGTGCAGGCTTGATGGGCTGAATAGCCTCCTCCTGTACTGCAACAATTCAGTGACTCCGAAGACAATCCTTAAGGCTTAGCTCTATGACAGAAACTTTGGTCACCAAACCTGATATTTCCTCCTACGGTTGGTGTCAAATTTATTTAAGACTTTTCTGGTGAAGTTCTAAGAGATGCCCTTACTATTTTTAAAAGTGCTTTTTAAAAATGGTCATTCCCAAAGTTCCATCAGCAGCTCCTTGCCAAATGGCTAACCGGTGATCTTGGCTTTCGAAGTACTTTTTATTCTTTTATGAAATATGGGCAAAGGTGGCAAGGCCAGCATTTATCACCCAACCCTGGCTGTACTGCAGAGCCCTGGAAAAGACTGGATGGGACTGCCTGTCTTTCTTGATGTTCTCCTTCCACCCGCTCCTCTTGGTGCTGCTGACTGCCTGACAGAGAGACAAAGTAGGGAACAGCAGAGCTATCAGCCTGACATCAATAGTGGAGTCTGTTAAAAAGGGTGCGCTCTCTCTCCACACTTCGAAAGCAGTGGGAGCACTGGCAGGGTCAACATGGATCCATGAATGGGAAATCACATTTGACAAACCTATGAGAGTTTATTGAGGATTTAACCAGCAGAACAGACCTGGGGAAAACCAGTGAATGTATTGTCTTCTGATTTTCCAAAGCTTTTGTCACGTTTCCCCAAAAGAGGTGAGTGGGCAAAATCAGAACACAAGTGATTAACTGGCATGGGCTGAGAAGTGGTTAACAGACAGAAAACAGAGAGGAGGAATAAATGACTCATTATCAGTTTGGCAGGCTAAAGGTATCTTTTCATTCATTCAGGGGATGTGGGCATTTTGCCCACTCCCAGAGGGGGGTATTCTAAGGGACCGTATTTGGATTCCAGTTGTTCACAATCTATATCAACAATTTGGATGTTCATTCCAATTTAATAAAATATTTCT